>NC_068989.1:13772689-13778596 GCF_001194135.2 Octopus bimaculoides
ACACACACACACACACACACACACACACACACACACACACACACACATACACACACACATTGCAAAACAAATAATACGTAAAATACGTAAAATACAAAAGAACTAACAACTCCCTTCTTCCGTCCTTCACAAAACAATAAAAATAAGCAGAAAGGATCGGGTAGGTTATGGGTAGGTTAAGGTTAGGTTAAAAGACGGGTGAAGAAATAAAGACGGAATCTCGCCTTAAAACAAAGAACGAAAATCGTAGACCACAAAAATAACAGCAAAGAGACGCTGGTATTTCCTTGGCAAATATACCGAAACAATGACGTGTAGTAAAAGATTTTAAAAAAGCGGGGGGGACCAACGAGGGACTGACAGCCAAAAGCGAGGTGGGTGAATTTTGTACGATATAAACAGATCTTATAAATGTCCCAACGTGATATATACTTACATATGAGAAGCAGAATGAAAAACTAGACAAATAAATTGATTTAGGTGGAGGAGCCGGTGTCTTATTTTATGAGTCAATTTGACTTTGAACTGCGAAATTCATAAATCTATAGTTAACGACTTTGATACAGAGATAAACATCATGTTTCGTGATGAAATGGAGTTAAAATTGCTTAAGGAAACAACTACAAATTGGAAATAAAAGAGAGAAAACAAACTCAATCGCTTACCTTCTTACCTTATATTTCAATATTTGCCTCTAAAAACCCTTTATCACAAGCAAAATGGAATATAAGCTTAGCTCTTATCTGTCTCGTAAAAAGCTTTTCAAGGAATCTGCTTACACAAGGCAACAATGTATGTATACTTATCATCTCTCCTGTCAACAATAAGGACGTATTTACGAGCTCATGTGATCTACTGTATGGCATGTAATAAATGTGGTTGGATCTTATATACTCTTGTGTTGGAATTACTGTTAGCGATAAACAATACGTTTATACAAATGTTTCTTCCGTTAGAAAACATTTGAAGAAATCTCATAACCGGAATAATACGCTTATCGACAAAATCTCAGAACGGAATGCTGGAAATTTGAAGATTCAGGACGCTCTCCTTGTTAATAAATCATGCCTTTGCATAAACAACAGACAAGAAATGTGCAACGCTAATTAGTATAGTACCTGCGTAGATTAAAAATTCTAGACATATCGACCAAATCTTGCTCAAATATCGCACCCTACTGTGTTCTGGTGTTGCAAAAGGATTATAATCCCTGGAACAGTTCCAGGAATTAGCAAGTTTGGTGCTTTTATTATTTACGCCCAAGAAGGTTTTAAACAGGAGTGGTTGTGTGGTTAAGTAGCTTGCTTACCAACCACATGGTTCCAGGTTCAGCCCCACTGCGTTGCATCTTGGGCAAGTGCCTTCTACTATAGCCTCGGGCCGACCAAAGCCTTGCAAGTGGATTTGGTAGACGGAAACTGAAAGAAGCCCGTCGTATATATTTATATATATGTGTGTGTGTGTGTGTGTGTTTGTTTGTTTGTCCCCCTAGCATTGTAACTTAGCGGTTCCTTCCGAACATCACTCTCTTTCTCTCTCTCTCTCTCTCTCTCTCTCTCTCTCTCTCTCTCTTTTCCCCCTCACTCTCCTTGTCTCTATTTGAGTCTCTCTCTCTCACATACATACGCAGAATCTCTCTCTCTCTCTCTCTCTCTCTCTCTCTCTCTCTCTCTCTCTCTCTCTTTATCTGTTTGTGTGTGTAAGCACATTTCCCTTTATGTATATGAAGAGAGTGAAAGAGTTAATGTCGACCGTATTCAATTAATAAACTGTAATGATCCTACCTTCCATCATCCGTCTCTCCATTTGTATATGTATATTCCTGCGCGTGCGTGTGTGTTTGCATGTTTGTGCATACGTCCAGTTTGCCATGCCAAGTTATCAGCGTCCAAACAGCTGCGTCAAATCGTCTCATCCTATAGACATAAAACATTTATAAAGCGTGTAATTTCTCCAGGTCCTGAGAGTACAAATAAACCTTCTAAGAGCATTCTCAGTGAAAGCTCTACCAAAATATACATCCGACAAAATTTAAAATTTCATACGTAAAACTTAAGACGAAAATTCTGACTCATGCTTCTTTGTTTTACAGTATTAACGAAAGCATCAGTTACATATTAGGCTGAACTTAATTAAAAGCACAAATAAAACACACCGAGTCAGTTCATGGCAAAGCTATATTCCTATTCATGAAAAAGAACGAGAGAGTATAAATTGAAAATAAGAAAATGGAGTTATGTAGTGCAAGAGATTTAATATAACCAGTCCACCTTAATAAATATACATATATATATACATATATATATATATATATATATCTTTTCTCATCAAAGACACTGCTTCAATATCAATATAATCATTACTTTATACTTCCTAGTAATTCAATAATTGTTAATAGTATAGAAGACAGCTTACGCTAAGAGAATTTTTATTGCATGTCTAATCTAAAAATTAACAGTAAGAAGCAAGATGTACTGTCTGCTGATACTGTAAACTTCTTTTCAATTATTTACTGAAAACAATGTTGCAGTAACACATGTATATGCGTCTGTGTTTGTATATACATATGTGTGTGTGTGTGTTCATGTGCATACCCATGCATGTACGTATATACACATGCATGTACGTATGTATGAATAATAGCAAATGGTAATAATGGTAAGGGTAAGAAACAAGATATACAGTTACATCTTTTCAATTATTTACTGAAAACAATGCTACAGTTATATATGTATATGCGAGTGTGTTTGTAAGTGTGTATATGTGTGTGTGTGTACATTTACATATGTATGCATATACATACATATACATGTATGTGTGTGTATATATATATATCACACAAAAACATACACGGACACACATATATACACACATATACACACATGCGTATGTACAGGGTCTTGTAGATAAAATGAGACGAATTTTAAGCAGGTGACCTGGTAGGGTTAATATTTCATTTTTTTGACAAAACCTTGCTTGCTTGAAAATCTAATCCTCCTCTTTAATTTTCAGGTAAATAGCGAACTAATTCGACAACAGAAAGTCATGGAACAAGTCATGGAATCGTTCTGCCATTGTTGTTTTTTGTGCGCGTAGGGGACACTGCCATTAAATTGTTAAGTTGACGAAACTTCCAAAAGCAACAGTTTATCATGTGCATAATCAATTTAAAGAAGAGGGTACGATTGATAGAAAAGAACCCAAGACTCGAAGTGATTCCAAGCGCAATCCAAATTTTCTCGCTGGCCTCAAACGCTCAATTGAAGCTAACCCATCTACATCCATGACAACTCTTGAAAAGAAACGCAATGTGTCCCTTTCCACGGTGTCCAGAGCTGTGAAGCGGAATCCTGGCATGACTAGCCATGTTCGACAACTCCGTCACCTCCGAACAGCCGAGGCCAAAGCAATCAGAACCGGGAGATGTCCAAAGCTTCTGTCATCCATCAAGCATCAAGGTGCAGGAAAAATGTTCGTGTCTGTGGACGCTGAGGTGAATCGCAGAAATTCTTTGGGTGATTGTATACAACCCTGCCGACATCCCCGCTGTGTTTGAGACTAAGAATCTTGCCTCTATGATAGTATTTGGAGCCATGGAGAGTGATGTTAGTGTCATGGATCCACACTTCATTGAGTCTGGCTGGAAGATCGGCACAAATAAGTATCTGGATATTCTGAAGAACTTTGTTACCGTGGATGAAGCAGAAGTTTGAACTTGACAATGTGATGCTTATCCAGGATTCTGCACCATGACACGGGTCAAAAGCAACACAGGCCTTTCTTGGTGAGCAGGTTCCATGTTTTATGATGGCCAACATCTAGCCTAGTGATAGCCCAGATCTCAACATTCTGATTACTTTTTATGGGGCGTACTTCAAGCAAGGACCAATGCTTCACCACACTCGAGTGTCAGCAGTTTGAAGACCTGCATCGTGCGTGCGACAAGCAAAATCAAAAAGTAGAAGGCTGCGGCAGCTGCAAAAAAGCTTCGCTCTCGTGTGGCGCCAGTAATTGCCCAAAAGGGCGGCCATATTGAATGTTGTTTTGCTGTAACGAATGTTACATAAATAATATGTGTTTTCTACCATTATTTTAGCATTTATGACCAGTTTTATGCATCGTAAAAATTGTCGCAATGTATCTGCAAGACCCTGTATATTAGATCCAAATACACACACATGCATCACTTGGTTCATACGTACATATACATATACATATATACGTACATATACATATGCATATATACATGTATGTACGTTAGTATGAATAATAATAGCAAAGGGTAATAATAAATAGAAGAATGAGAGAAAACCTCGCAGGAGAAAGCAGAGGGGTCACAAAGATTTACATGTACATCCATTGGTGATTTTAAAATCTAATCTAGAGGGTCCCTCTATGGGAGATTCATCCAAGCAAGAGACCGGAAATACACCTTCTGAGCTTCGGAAGCACATGAAGTGCTGCCAGTGCTGGCAGTACCGGCATTTCGTCGGTCACGATGACGAGGGTTCGAGTTGATCCAACCTGCTCGTGAAATAAACGTGCTAGTGACTGAGTACACCTCAGACACGCTTGTCCTTAGCGTTGTTCTCGGGACCCATTTTTGCTTCAGTAGTCACTAAAGTTAACATCAAAGAGGGGACAGGCCTCTTACATCCGCCGACTTAACGTAGGGCTACAGACGAACGACCGAGAGAAGTGGCGAATTCTGAATGCGACATTATCAACGTATGTCCAAACCACTTCGCGATCAAGGGATTGCTAGGAAGGAAGGAAGGAAGGAAGGAATGGATGGATCGATGAATAGGTGTATATATCATTGTAAGTGTGCATTTTTCTTTTTCCGTCTGTGTACCTTTGCGAGTGCGCGAACACGTGCTTATGAATGAATTATTTAAGATACGACATAGATCCAGTTTAAACTCTTTTTATGAATTACGTTTCATATGTTATTGTTCCATTGTGTTTTAACGGCAACAATAGATTGCTTGCTTAGCTCCATTGATGTTGTAATATACATTCATGTTTCATAATCTGAACGAAACGACTTTAATTTGAATTTATTGGTTGATTGATGTTAAATATGCTGTTTAGTCGAAATCGACTTTGACTGAAAAAAAAAGGGTTCGTTCCGGCCAGGCCGGCCTATCATAATTCACACTTAGTGATGTATGTATGTAGATCTTCAAGATACAGTGTATGTTTTTTTTCTTTTCAGCATGGTAGATTTGGGCTTGTTGGGTTGTGGCTGCTGTTTCTAGCAGATCGAACGATGGATAATGCTTACTCTCCCTTCATAACTAACAAACATCCAACATAGTTTGACACGTGTTATATTTAATTATTAATGAAACTCGTTAAGCAAATGGTTTGGGGCTTAGAGGCGTATCCTTATATTAGATATGATTATATTACAAATAATAATAATAATAATGATGATGATTATGATGATGATCGTGGACATGATGGGAATAATAGTGAAGATAACACTAATAATAGTAATTCAACTGCAACTACATGTAATTTAACACAAACTTTTAATCATTTCTTTGAAAAAGACGAATATAATAATAGGGAGACGCTTATTATTAAACAAGGAGTATGGTTGTGCGTGCACCTGCGTCTACGTGTGCGTGTGTGCGCGCAGCTTGCATATGGATGTGTGTATGTGTGTATCTGTAATGTATCTCTCTCTCTCTCTCTCTCTCTCTCTCTATATATATATATATATATATATATATATATATATGCGAGTAAAAATAAATACAAAAAAGGTGTTTTTTTTTGTATGATTGTGTATAGAGGAATATATTATTTTGTTTAAAAGAGTTCCAACACTGTCTGTTTTTTATGTTTTATTTATATTACAATATATAATATAAAATAAAATAAAATAAAAATGGATGG
>NC_068989.1:13779437-13782008 GCF_001194135.2 Octopus bimaculoides
ATATATATATATATATATATAAACTAATAATAAATGAGTATATGCATATATACGTACAGACATGTGCATACCTACGTCCACCTGTATATATAGGTGCATATCTGGGTACAGGACATCGCAAACAAAACGTAGACAAGAAAATAATAATAACCAGAGCACAGAAAACACACAAGCCACACAGAGAACATTTTCCTTCATCAGCTACCCCCGTTTTAACACCGGCGTTTCGAAGAGTTATGCATGTATATGTGTGCGTGCGTGTATGATGGATGGATGGTTGGATGGATACACATCATCCGCAGCACTGTCTTAGGCAGCCCGTCAACAATCGGAGATGAATGTCAAGAATTAGAGACTGAAGTTCAATCCGATATGTTACATGACATTGTTTAATATTTCAATATAAAATCTAGGCCTATAAGCTTAACAAACATATATTATATATGCGTGAATGATGTGTGCTTGCGTGTGTGTGTGTGCGTGCATTTGCGTGAATGCCTGTTTTAGTGCAGACATTTGTATGTAAACACGCGAATATACGCGTGCATATTTGTACGCATTTGTTCATTTCTGTGCATTTATACATGCGTGTGTGTGTGTGTGTGTGTGTGTGTGTGTGTGTGTGTGTGTGTGTGTGTGTGTGTGTGTGTGTGTGTGTGTGTGTGTGTGTGTGTGTGTGTGTGTGTGTGTGTGAGTGTGTGTGTGTTTGCTCTCTCGGTATATGCAATTATAAGCATTGAACCACCGTCTGTCTGCGTGTCTGTGTGTTGGCGGTGACGATTATGTGAACCTGTTTTTATGTGGGTCCCTCTCGCATCGCACTCTCTCGCACTGAATATATATATATGTATGTATGTATGTATGTATGTATGTATGCACAATATATCACCGTCTACGTTTCCTGTAGCGTGCGCAAACAGACGTCATTTGACGCTAATATATTGGTGGATTATCTTGAAGAAATCCGTGAAGGAGGAGCGAATAAAGGAAAAACCAAGGCGCTAATATCTGTAATAAGTCAAACTATATCCTTTGAGCGCCTTCCTGACATCCCGAACACTTCCAGTCGAAAAAATACTGGTCGTCTGTTCATTTTCTCTTTTACTTTATCTCTACATCTTTCTCTCGCAAGCTGTTACCATGGTAATGTCAGTGTGAACATAAAGGAAACTTAGCCATTGGCACCTTTCAATTGAGTATCGGATGACGGTGAAGAATCGGTTAAAAATCCCTGTGACGGAGTATCGCAGACATCAGTCTGCCAGGAATAAGTGATACGATTTGGTCGATTAATGTTTATACACGAATGTCTGAGCATTACTGATTTTGGAATGCATGATTCGAACGATTGTAGCGATTCTAGTGCCATTTTTCTTAAAGGTACAGACATGTCAAGATATTGGAGCTCAAATGCACAATTTTTCTTTTCATTTTCTGAATTTAAATTTCATATTTGTTATCAGTTCTCAAGCGATGGTGGGTGCGTGAGTGCAAACACAGACACACAGATACATATATATGTTTATATATGTATACATATGTATACATATATATATATATGTATATATATATATGTGTGTATATATGTGTGTGTGTATATATGTAAATATATATATATATGTATGTATATATATATATATACATAGACAGTTAGGTGATACAAGAAAGGGACAAAACATCCAGATAGACGATACAAAGAAAACACGGACAGGTTATTCGGAGTTTCCTCTCTTCAGTCGAGATCCAGATTATCTTTGCAATTTCGGCTGGTTATTCTCGATATTGCTCCAATATATATATATATATATATATATATATATATATATATATATATATATATATATATATATATATATATATATACATTGGCATTTGGAATTTATCAATCGGTTTCACATGGGATATTAGTTAATCAGATTATCTAATTTCTGTAATCGTCAGAGATATTCAGGGCAGAGACAGAGAGAGGTGGTAGAAAGAGACGGTTGGGCAGAGGTATACACAGTATACACAAAAATGTTAACACGAACATAGCAGGCACACCGGGATTCTACATAGTTTCCATCTAACCCAAACCCATAAACTATGGTAGAAAAAAAACGCATGATGTACCGCACTGTTGGACCCAGCCCCTATATATGCGTTAGTTGTTAATCGAACGTCGTAATTACTCTACCATGTGTGTGTCGCTGCAACTACCAGTCCAAACATACCTATTACATGACTCCAGATTTATAATATGCACTACTGTGATTATGTAGTAAGAAGCTTGCTTCCCAATCACATGGTTCTGGATTCAGTCCCACTGCGTGACACCTAGGGCAAGTGTCTTCTACTATAGGCTCAAGCCGACCAAAGCCTTGTGAGGAGATTTGGTAGACGGAAACGGAAAGAAGCCCGTCGTATATATATATATGGGGGGGGTGATTTGTGTCTGTGCTTGTCTCCCCAGCATTGCTTGTACTAGGCTTACAAAGAATAAGCCGTTGGGTCGATTTGCTAGACTAAAGGCGGTGCTCCAGCATGGCCACAGTCAAATGACTGAAGCAAGTAAAAGAATAAAAGAATATA
>NC_068989.1:13786116-13786957 GCF_001194135.2 Octopus bimaculoides
ATAGATAGATAGATAGATAGATAGATAGATAGATAGATAGACAGATAGGGCGCTAGTTTCTGCCTAAATATACAGGTGTACGCATGTCTGCAAAATATGGACACAGCAGAATACACAGTAAAATTATTCATGTCAAGTTACACATTTTATTACAGTTATCGACTGCTGCCTATACTTACGGTCTGGAAGGGCTGTCATTGTAACATTACCATAGATTTATATGTCACATAGCTATGCACCTGAAGAGAGATAGGGGGAGAGAGTAGGGAAAAAGAGACCGAGAGAGAGAGAGAGAGGGGGGGAGAGTATTTGTTTGTATTATAATTATTTATTTCTCTTATTGATTCTTGATGGATTGTAGCTCAGGAATACGGTGAAAATAAAAGAAAAGCATTATGAGCCAAAATAAATAGCTATAGAGTCAGCATAGCAAAATGTTAGATGAAGCAAAAATGGAACAGGTGAGGAAATACATGGCTCACAGTTATTCTTATCTTGTACGAAGGAGTTAAAAATCAATGGTGCACGTTTTCAGTCGTGATAATGGCCAGTGAAGTATAATGACGTTTCGTATAAATCAGTTACAACACGACCGTACGAGACAACAAATGCCAAACGCTAATACATTCGATGCCATATATATATGCAAGCTTGTTTGCATCTCATTACACTAGCTTGGCCAATTTTGCGTGCTTGCCTTCCATTTGAATTATATACGATCTCAGCTGGTGAATATAAAGATATGTTTTAACTGACTGATCAGCTTTTCATTACAAAAGCTAAGAGAGAATCATTGTATTTATTGATTAAATTTCGTTACATATATATATATATATATATA
>NC_068989.1:13787944-13790944 GCF_001194135.2 Octopus bimaculoides
TATATATATATATATATATATATATATATATGCATATTACATACATATAAAGAGAAACAGAGAGACGGTAAGAGAGAAAACGCATGTAACTACTAGAATATTAGTGCTGAGATATATACCTACAAACATACATACACAAATTTATTTTAATATGTGTATCTGATCAATTTCAATCGCCATTCCGTCTATATTATTAATAACTAATTATATTATTTCCCTATATTATTTCAATGTATTTTCATATCATATTAGTTTTATCAGGAATTCGGATAGATTTTGCATGAAATTATTTTCCCTTTTATAGAGTGATGTTCGTTAGTGATTTTGGGTTACTATACGCTATTTGTCTTTTAATTTAATGGTAAATTAAAAAGGTCGAGCACTCTAAGGTTCTACAAACAAAAAGAACCTATTTGAAAGTCAAAAATTCTCGATTTTCTATTTTAATATTTGCTCTAGAAATTGCAATTTTCATGTATTCACTTTTTATGCTGACGGTTGTATATGTTTAACTGGATGCAACACATACAAACACACACACATACATGCACTCACATGTACACATACACAAACACACACACACTCACACACATATGTATATATGTATATATATGTGTTATTTCTTTACTACCCACAAGGGGCTACACACAGAGGGGACAAACAGGAACAGACAAACGGATTAAGTCGATTATATCGACCTCAGTGCGTAACTGGTACTTATTTAATCGACCCCGAAAGGATGAAAGGCAAAGTCGACCTCGGCGGAATTTGAACTCAGAATGTAGCAGCAGACGAAATACCGCTAAGCATTTCGCCCGGTGTGCTAACGTTTCTGCCAGCTCGCCGCCTACACATGTATATGTGTGTGTGTGTGTGTGTGTGTGTGTGTGTGTGTGTGTGTGTGTGTGTGTGTGTGTGTGTGCGTGTGTGTGGGTGTGTGTGTGTGGTTTGATAAGTGCCAACGCATGAAACTCTCGGGCCCTGAGTCACGCTGTTGCTGAATAAATAAATAACAACAACAACAACAACAACAGCAACAACAATAATCGACCTCTTATATGGTTTAGGCTGTCCAAGGTATAAACATCCAACGTGTATCAAACTTGAAGCGTCTCAATCTTTACAAATCACAAAAGTAACTTTTAACAACGTGGTACATCGTTACCTGATGTCATCACAGCGACAGCAGCAGCAACAACAACAACGTCGACAACAAGGGGAGTGTCTTTAACTCGTCAAAGTGAAATAGAAACCTACTCCTTTGTTAAAACTGTTTCCAGCCCAAAGGGACACCTGAGCCTTTCTAGTGAGGATCTGTAAAGAGGTTGACAGTGAGGGAGAGATTTGGAAAAACAAAATGGTTTAAACTGGATTTAAGAAGGTCAAATGTGGGATAGTCGAAATTAATATTAGGGGCGGGGGAGGCTTTATGACGTAGACTACCGTTTTTTTTTGTTGTTTTTTTATTTTTGCGTTTGACAGGTCCCTAGCAAGTGTTGAGACGTTGACATGTTTGATAGACATGAAAGGGTTTAGGGGATTCCTGTATTGTCGTATTTATTCGCGGGTGACATTTTCATTGAAATGTTGCGCTTCTAAAGGTGAAGAAGGTTGAGTAGAGCTGGTTTGAGCGTGTGTATGTATGTGTGCGTGTGTATGTATGTGTATGTGTGTATGTGGGTGTGGTAGTGAGTAATGTGTGTCTATGTGTATAGGTGTGTGTTTGTGTGTGTTTGTGTGTGTGAGTGTGTGTGTGGTAGTGAGTATGTGTGTGTCTATGTGTATGGTTGTGTGTTTGTGTGTGTGTGTGTGTGTGTGGTAGTGAGTATGTGTGTCTATGTGTATGGTTGTGTGTTTGTGTGTGTGTGTGTGTGTGGTAGTGAGTATGTGTATCTATGTGTATGGTTGTGTGTTAGTGTGTGTGTGTGTGTGTGGTAGTGAGTATGTGTGTCTATGTGTATGGTTGTGTGTTTGTGTGTGTGTGTGTGTGTGTATGTGTGTGGTAGTGAGTGCGTGTGTCTGTGTGCATGTGTCTATGTGCATGTGTCTATGTGCATGGTGGATGGAGATATGTATGGGAGGCGAGAACACTAGCGAATATGTGTGTGTGCGTGTAAACGCTTCACCAGCGTGTGTGTGCGCGTGTATGCGTTTGCCTCTGTGTGTGTGTGTGTGTGTGTGTGTGTGTGTGTGTGTGTGTGTGTGTGTGTAAACGTTTGAGCTATGTGTCTGAATATCTTTGAGCAGATCGCCAGCACATGTGTAGAAGTCTGATTCGTGTGTTTATGTGTGTGAGTGTGTGTGTGTGTGTGTGTGTGTCTGTGTGGATGTGGATCGTTATAGTGGGCAGGTCTAAGAAACCTTGATGCAACCCACAAATGTCCAGATTCTTTTGGGTCACTCAGTAGCAGGGTTCTTTCTTTTGCTAACCTTGCATACACAACACCAAATGCGTTGCAGTTGTAACCACAATCACGGAGAAACTAGTTTGTTTTAACTATTTCGAGGGGATTTACTGCTTACTATATCAGCTACGGACATTCTGACTCTTACCCACATTTGCATACAAGCCTCTGCACACACACGCACCCACACACACACACATACACACACATACACACACGCTCATTCATACAATTGCGCACATACGTTCACAGACACAGTGATAATTCGCAACGATAAGCGAATACGAAAGATCGAGAAAAGAAGCAAACATTGCCTAGATAACTAGGTTTGACCTAGCTCAATTTTGAAGAGATAATATTTAGCTAAATACATTAACTTTGTAGGAATTAAGGATTATCTCTTACTAACCGGAAGATTAAAGACATCAAAAGGTCTCGTTGCTACTGAAATTTTATATCTTAGCATTTTTAACCAGAGCCGCGGTTTCTAAGCTTCGGATTATTATTGGTAAGAGGCAGTGGAAGGGTTATTATGACGGGTCGGGGAGGGTGCTAATTGCTATGTAAAGAAGAATAGGATATATATATATATATA
>NC_068989.1:13791218-13793964 GCF_001194135.2 Octopus bimaculoides
TATATATAAACTGGTTCTTCCTTTATTAGCAAGAAATCTTGAAATATAACTGAATAATGACATACATACGTACATACATACATACATACATACATACATACATACATACATACAAATGTATACATAGCATACATAATGCTTTGTTTACAAGTTGGGTGGAATCTGTAACGCTGAATGCAATACAACTTTCTTTGTACTGAGATCAAATCATATGGAAGTCGACTTCAGATTTTCTTTATTCCATGGTTGACAAAATAATCGTATGTAATGTACCGATATGGAAACAAATTTCGTGCGTGCTCCCAACACTTTTTAAGTGGTGATGTAGGGCCATTATTGTACAAATATGATAACGTAAGTCAAGCTGGCGCCTGACGTCTTTGATTAGCTTAAATGGTGACTCCCAAGGGGACTCAAAGTTTAATAATTCTTAGATAGAACTAGAGTGAAAGACATACAGAGATATGAGTGTTTATGTGGTGGTGGTGGTGGGGGGGGGCTTTATTTAGAAAATTTATTATTTTAGCAAAGAAATTTAGCAGCTAATTCATTGCATGCGTGTGGCGGTAGGGGTTTGAATAAGCCATGACCGACTGGCGAAACTTCGAAATCACTGTCAATAAAATTCTAATAAATAGCTATTGGACACAACGCATCTACTGTGTCCTTCAGAAAATGAATGAACATAAAAACATAATTTTAGGTCTGTATACACACATACACACATGCATTCACAAACATGCACACACACGCGCGCACACACTCACACACACACACACTCATATATACACATATCTATACGCATTTATATACCTACATGTACAAGTGTATGTATGTATATATATGTTTGCATGTATATATATATATGTATATATATATATATATATATATATATATGTATGTATGTGTATATATGTACGTGTATGTATGTATGTATATATATATATATGTATATATATATGTAATATATATATATATATATAATATATATATGTGTGTGTGTGTGTATATATATTTGTGTATGTATGTGTATGTACGCATGTATATAAATATATATATATATATATATATATATATATACATACAAACATATATACATATACGTATATGTATATGTATATATATGCATGTAGGTATATATGTACATAAATGCATATATATATATACGTCTCTCTCTCTCTATATATATATATGTATGCATGTATATATGTAACTATATTTGTATATATGCATGTATGCATGCATGTATCCATGTATGTATATGTGTATGTACGTACGTATGTATGTATATGTAGATTGAGAGAGAAATAGTGGAAAGATAGAGAAAAGAACGAGAGACTAAGAATATTCCATCCATGAGTTAGTTCACCCCTAAAAATTATAAGAGTCTGATCATTAATTGTATACACGTTGATATATGACAAGCATTCAAAATGGTTGTGATTTTGGGGGTTGGTTGTAGTGTTATAATTGGCGGTGAAACTATAGAAACAGGAGTGATCTGTGCAGCTGGCTGATAAAATTAAATTAAATGAACAAGGTGAGAAAAACACCCTTAGAATTGCCGCCATTTTACTAGCAACCGTTGGATGCTGAATATAACCTCATAAATTTATCTGAATTAATTCGACAGTTTAATGCCCATGCAGACAATGGAGAAATCCTAACAGAATTATGACCTTTATTGTGTAGATGATGCGGGTCTATAAACATGTGTGCTTTACACTTCCCTTGTCTTTTGATACTATTAATTAATGCTGTTCCGAGACCATTAAAACAACGGTGGACGGTGTGATCCATAATGCAGTAGGTTACTGGGTCACTTCGAAAAGCATCTCCTTCAAGCTATGCATCTGGAGTGAGTCAGGATATCTACAGCGAACCAAAGCTTCCTAGTTTGATTCCCTGGCAGAATAATGAGCTCATAACAAAATACAATGAGAAAAACAAGGAAAGAGCTTACACCAGTAAGATATATTTACCCAAGTTCACATCTATAAACTTCGCCTGGTGCTAACTTAACAACTGAGGAAATGTGTCATTATTGAGCCAAGTGTTCTCTATTTAGCGGGGCAAAGCTATATTCTGAAGCGCAATCTATACGATCATTTTACTCTTTCATTTTGCTCTCTTTCTCCCTCTTATTCTTTTATCTCCTCTTCTCCCACTATTCTTTCCTATTACTCTGTCACTGTCTCTCCTTCACTCCTCCTCCCTTGCTCACGTGGCTCTCACGTGACCATCGGCCACCTTTCTTCTCCTACCTTGTGTTTCTTTCTCTTCGTTGTAGCTGGGACAAGGAAGACGTGTTCTTGTTTGTCACCTGCCCTAGCTTCATTTACGCGTTCGCCACCACAACCCCGTTTAGGCTTAGCAGCCTTTCCTGATTGTTTTTCACTGTCCTGGTTGTGTTACCTATTTTGGCCCTCCGCAAAAATTCCAAATTTTATTTAATTTGCTTTGCGGGAGCAACTGTTTTATCGAAAGCGTATATTGTTGTTAAATGCTCGAAATACGAGACTAGAAAAACAGCCAACAACTGATGAAGGGTCATTCTTTATGTTGTTTGTTTTGTTTTCCATTTGTGTCTTTCGTTGTTCGAAAAAATAGTTCATGTTCCATGTACTCGTGCTTCGTAGCTTTTTTTGTTGTACACGTTTCATCACGTCTTGTACCCACGTATGCTTATATACATACGTATGGGTGTAGGTATGTACATATACGTATGCATATATGCATATATATA
>NC_068989.1:13794690-13796678 GCF_001194135.2 Octopus bimaculoides
GGGGAGTGCTGCGATGCGTTTTCGCAGTACATGCAAAACCTTCGACAAACCGCCGGGCTGTGATAATCGTCCGTAGCTCGTGATAAGCGTCACGTAATTCACAGGTGGACGTACTGTGATATCCAGGAACCGTGATGAACGAATCAATGAATCTGTTTCTGACCTAGCTCACCACAAAATAAGGAAATGTGTCTATCTAGTAGATGCTCGTGGAGGCGCGTGGCTTAGTGGTTAGGGTGTCAGCACCATGATCGTAAGATTGTGGTTTCGATTCCTGGACCGGGCGACGCTTTGTGTCCTTGAGCAAAAGGCTTCATTTTCCCGTTGCTCCAGTCCACTCAGCTGGAAAAAATGAGTAAGGCTACGATGGACTGGCGTCCCGTCCAGTTGGGAAATACATACGCCATTGAAACCGGGAGACCGGGCCCATGAGCTTGGCTAGGCTTTTAAAGGGCGCAAAAAGAAATAAAAGTAGATGCTTGCCCTCGAAGAAATTGATGATATACAACCCCTTTCAATGGAGGACGCAGAGCAGAATATATCAGTCCGTGGTATAAAGAAAGAGGGAACATGGCGGGAGTTCCTTTGATGACTAGCCTGCTCTATAAGCCTAGCCCAGTTCTACATCACAACACAGTACTAATACAACTACTACAACTACCACCACCATCACCACTACCACCACCACCACCACCACTACTACTACCATAACTACCACCACCATCACCACTACCACTACTACTACGACTACTGCTTAGAAGCATCAGTCGGCACGGGAGTATAGTAGAAGACATTGGTCGAGGGGACGCCCACTGAATTAAACCTGGAGCCGTGTGGTTGCAAAGCGAAATTCTTAACCACACAGCCAAGCCTACAGGTAAATATTTCTTTTTTCCCCAAATCATATTTATCTTATCGTTGATGTAGTTATTAAAGCGTAAACATCACAACTTTCCATTAGTTTTTCACACTTTACTGCGCCCCAACACCAACCAATCTTATTGTAGTTTCACACTGTGTACCAAGTCAAAAGAAACAGATATTGCTATTCTCCTGCTACATGTTTCGTCAACTGTTGTAGGAAGTCAAATCAACTATAATAAAACAATACGCGACAATATAAGACACCAAGAGCAACCCTGGCGGCAGCACCAGCTTCGACAACATTGACGAACGGTAACTGCTAATGTGGTGCGTTTGAGATAGTATCGACATCTAAAGAGTTAGATATGAATTATGGTATGTAGATCCAATGTTGGCTTTTGAATAAAATCCACCGTATGTACAAACATACATACATATATATATATATATCAATTTACGTATGAATGCATATGCATTAATGTTATATATATGCATGTATGTATATGTATATATATATATATATATATATATATATATATATATATATATATATATATATATATATATATATGAATGTATGTATGTATGTATATATATATATATATAAGTATATATATATATATATATATATGTGTGTGTGTGTGTGTGTGTATGTGTGTGTGTGTGTGTGTGTGTGTGTGTGTGTGTGTGTATTTATATGTATGTCTAGATAATGAAAAGAAAAAAATTATATGCAACAAAAAACATTGTGAATAGTATTTTTTTCGTAAGTAGCAACAGTATATTCACACACAAAACACACACATATATATACACATACACACAGACTATCACACATACACATACCATACGAACGTACTCACAAGCATGCACACACCTATACACACAGCGTTTTGCTGCGTCTAGGAATCAACGAAGATCATATCGCAAATGAATCACACCAGAAACGTATCCAATATATCATTCCATTTTATCACATGTGTATTATACATTAAATGCACGTGAATGTCGGTCTGTTTGTCTGTTTCTTAATGTCATGATGACGACGACAACGACGACGACGACGACGATGATGATGATGATGATGATGATAATATATATATATATATATATATATATATATA
>NC_068989.1:13797266-13798849 GCF_001194135.2 Octopus bimaculoides
ATTAATCCATATATATATATTAATCCATATATATATATATATATATATATATATATATATATACACATATTTGCTTATACAAGTATCTTATTTTTTCATCTAAAATAAGAATAGTTCGTGCGATTGTAAATGTGTATACATGTACATGCGCCCGTTTGTGATTATTAAAATACTATTGCTTATGTATGCATTTAGATACGTGTGCATACGTATGTCTATGTTTGTATGTGTGTGTACCTTTGTGTATGTGAGTGTGCGTGCGTGCGTGCGTCCGTACGTGCGTGCCTGTTCGTAAGCTAAATCACAAGTTTGGATTAATATATGCTAATACGTGAGTGCTTACGAATAATATGCGTAGGGGTTTACGCGTAGATGTGACGGAACATACATATCTGTTCTTACGCGCATGTGCTCACTGGCTGTGTGAATACGCTTCTGTGTGCATGCGTATACATATATGTATGTGTGGGAATATATACGCCACTATGTGAGTGAAACAATAGGCAAAGATGACAAAGAATGGGCAACCATTTATATAGAAATTCTGTTATCAATACTTGCTATCTATCGCACCTCTCAATAAACATGCGTTTTGTATGCCAACGACAAGCATATTACTTATAGCGGCGCATGCATTTTTTATATGCATGACACGGTTGCATGATCGTACCAACACACACACATATACATATATATTGACATTTATATACATTCGTATATGAGAGATATGTATATACATACATACATATGTGTGTGCATGTATGCATGTATGTATATAAATATCTCTCATTTATAAATGTATATATGCATTAGTCACTTATGCATATACATACATATATATATGTAAATATATATGCATGCGCATATATATATATGTATGTATATGTGTGTGTGTATATATATATATATATATATATATATATATATATATATATATATATATATATATATATATATATATACACACACATATATACATGTATATATATGCATCATCTATATACAGTGAGCGTGTGTGTCATGAAGTGTACATTAATGTGTGCAATATATATACATATATATACACATATATAAATGTGAATGTGTGTATATATATGTATATTCATATATATGCATGTATGTACGTATGTATGTATGTATGCATGTATACATAAGCATATGTATGAGTGTGCTTGCATGTGTTTCTGTGCGTGTGCGTATGCATGACAATGTTCTGATCTGTACACCGGTAAACGAATCGATATAAATATATCGTACGCCAGCGATCAATATGCTATAAATTATGGGTGATACAGTCCCACACTTCAATGCTACAGTTCTGAACTATCTGTTCGCCAGTTTTGTTTTGGTTCTACAAAAATATTTATTATATGTTTGCTTTCATTTGTTTTTTTTTTTATTTTCGGTTTTGTCTATATTTTATTATTAACAAATGGCTACGTGTACTTCCCTTGTCTGTATGAAGTTAAAAGTGCATACGTACATATGTACTCATATATATAGTTATTGTTATATATGTACATATGTGTATATAGATGATGCATATATATATATATATATATATATATATATATATATATATA
>NC_068989.1:13799619-13800483 GCF_001194135.2 Octopus bimaculoides
ATATATTTATATAGATATATATAAAAATGGAGTTAAACGCAGGAGTCATTCAAATTCTTTTATTTCTGACACATGTTTCGAAGATATCACTGGTATTATTCCAAAGGTATAAAATGGTGTAAAACAATGTAATCTTCCCTTCACGGAAATGAAGAAATGAAACTCGTCAATAAGACATTTTAACAGAATATGATGGATGTGTAGAGCGATTAACTGAACGCTATTAAGTTTGTATTTAAAAGACTTTTGAGAATATAATGTCAAAGGTAGCCTATAGAAAGAGGAGGGGTAAAAGAAAGAAAAAAAAACAAATAAATGAGAAGTATATAACAATATGGAAATTAAATAAAACCCTATAGTCTTGGAAAAAGATATATTAGGAACAGATATATCAGGAACAGCAATCACAACTCCAATGAATTGACATTTTACAGTCTAAAAGAGTGGGCATATTCTACAAACTTAGTTTGGGAAATAAAAAAATACTCGACGAGTTCGACACGGGTGGAATGAAATTCATCATAGCATTGCAGTATCCGAATTTATCTGCTGATAACTAGCAACAAATATGTATATTCGAAGGGTACTTTTTGTCGTCGAATATAGAAAAGCGAATGTAAAACATGTTTTAACGTAAATAATTTATTTAAAATAAATTCCTTTACTATGACTCGAGTCTCGTGTGACAGAGTTTGTCAGCCATGCAACGCAAGTCGCAAGAAAGGAATTCAGTTTAAATACCCAATGTAGTTATATAGATGGATACACTCTAACAGAGATGCATATATACATATATGCATACATACGTAAGTTTCGTTGAACAAACAGGAAAAGTAGAACTCAGCAAAAGAGTATATATATATA
>NC_068989.1:13801651-13806017 GCF_001194135.2 Octopus bimaculoides
AAACAACGGAGAAAAAAATATTTCAAATCAAATTATTTATAGCAGGATTCAATATAAAATTTCAAAAATTTTATAATTTTCGGAAAATACGTGTAGTATGTATGTATGTATGTATGTCATTGTTCAGTTTTATTTCAAGATTTCTTGCCAATAGAGAAAGAGCCGGTTTCTAACCTAGATTTAAAACTCCTTCATTGGAATTCCAACAACAACAGGGTATTTTTTTTTTATATGTATGTATTTATATTTGCAGATTTGTATGTTTGGTTTATGTATATATTATCTTGTATATAGTTGCATATCTAGACATGTTCGTATATATTTAAATGATAAACTTCTGGAAAGTTTTACAGTGATGAATTGGATCTGTATTCTTCGAATTAGCTTTCTCGTTTGTCGTTTTCAGAAGCCTAATTTCTCAAGATTAATATTTAGGCAGCATGTATGTATGCATGTATGCTTGTATGTATGTATGTATGTCTGTATGTATGCATGTATGTATGTATGCATGCATTCATGTATGTATGTATGCATGTATGTATGCATGCTTGTAAGTATGCATGTATTATGTATGTATGTATTTATGTATGTATGTATGTATGTATGTGAAGGCGCATAGCTTAGTGGTTAGGGTGTTCGTCTCACGATTGTAAGGTCGTGAGTTCAATTCCCGGTGGTGCGTTGTGTCCTTGGGCAAGACATTTCATTTCACGTTGCTGCAGTTCCCTCAGCTGGCAGGAATTATTACCCTTGGTTATCATTAGTATTATTGTTGATTTTGTATCTCAAATAATTTGTTAACCTAAAATAAATATTGGGATAAAATTCATGCCCTCATTATTTTATTTTTATCCTGTATTGATTTTTATTTGTTGTAGGCTTTTGTGGGCGCTTGAGGATGCTCTTTAGATGCTTCTAAACTATGACCATTTATAATGCACTTGGTATTCTGATTAACGGCAAAAGTGACTGCGAAAAATTCGAAGAATAATAGATCATAGACAATTCGATTTTTAGCACTCAGATCTTTTGTCTCCGTACTTTTATGTTGCTTTATCGTCCTTCTAGCATGCACTTTGCTGACCGAAGATTTCAGAATCTAGCACTGTACATAACATTGATTCCTATATAAAAGGTTTGTTTTGTTAAAGACTTTGGTCCACTTCGTATCATTTCAGTTAATACTCGATGCTACAAAAAGCACACTAATAGAACGATGCTTTCTATTGATTTGTGGTAATGATACTTATCGTCATGACACTTGTTTATCGCAAGGACAAACCTGATCAAGTAAAACTGTGATCATGTTTAGATATATCTAGGACTGCACTGTCCAATGTTTTCTCTCTTTAAAGGTGTGTGATTTGAGAGGGACGTACCTATGCCACTTCTAACTTCGGGATAATTTTATTATTTGGCCCAGGTCAGCCGTAAACAAACAGTTATTCTAGGCCAATCAAACTTTGGTAATCTAATCTTGATAATACAGTTCTATATTTAATAGATGAGGAATTATGTACATTATTCACTTTATTTACATTATTTACATTCGACGGATATTTGTCCTCATCTTGTTTGTTGTTAACACAACGTTTCGGCTGATATACCCTCCAGCCTTCTTCAGATGTCTTGGGGAAATTTCGAACCTGGGTTCTCATTCCTAAGGTATTTTTCGATGTTATCATTATTATTATTATTATTAGTGTTCAGGTCACTGCTTGGAATCGAACTCAGAATCTTGGGATTAGTAGCCCGCGCTCTTAACCACTACGCCATATGCCCGTGGGCATGAGAACCCAGGTTCGAAATTTTCCCAAGAAACCTGATGAAACAAGATGAGGACAAATATCCGTCGAATTTAATCTTGATGTTATTGTTTCCGACACTGAGCATCTTTGACTACATAATATAGTGTGTTTTCATTTTTTGAGATTTCATTATGATTTCTAGCGTATCAGACAACTACAGAAAGGCACTCTTCTTTTCATTGCATCAAAATAGAAGATATTATTACCATAGCTGCTAGTGTTACTAATGTTACTTTCAGCTCATAAAAGAAAAGATTAAAAGAAAACAGTTTATTAGTATTTTTATTGTGTATACATCACTGTTAAAAATCTGTCTTTACTTCAGCCATTTCGCTATTTTACAGACTTCATAGTTATTATAATCTTGAAACTGCTGTGGCTGCTGCTGCTGCTGCTGTTATTGTTATAGCTGCTGCTGACACTGCTGCTGTCATCGCCACCAACAATGGGTATTTATCCTGCCACTAACCTTATTGTTACTTCTAACGGTAGCAAGACTTTAACTCCTTTCTGTTTTTTTTTTGTTTTTGTTTTTGTTCTCTTATACCGCTTCCTGAGAACCAAATACATTTTTGATTTTATATTTTCCTCTATTACCAATCTTTCACCACTGGTAATCGATTTCTCTATCGATATGTTCAATAATGTCGTGAAAGTTCTTGGCAATATTTCATTTTCGATTAGTTAATTTATTAATTTTCCCTTTAAAAAAGAATCAAAGAGATAAATTGAAGAAACACAACAAAGAAATAACCAAAAATATTTTTAAAAAAAACTAAACAAAAAAGTAAAATTATTGCAAGTTAAACATTATTTCTGATCTGTGAAAGGATAATTGATGACATATCGAACAATCTTGCTGTATTCTTACTAATAACACTTCAATAATGATCTAATAACACACAGGTATCATAAATAGATATATAACAACTTCGGTTATCAAAAAGGCGAGAACATTCGCATGTGTATGAGTGCGTTTTTTTTTCTTTTCTCGATCCGTTTTTTTTTCTCTCCATTTTTTCCCCTCTCAATCATTTCTATCAAAGAGCGTAGACTCGAAACGTCGAACACTTTTCCATTCTTCCCGAGTGTTAAACTAATACACCTCCTTGTTGTTCCCTCACTTGTCTTCGTCTTTGGTTTCCGTAAATTTGAACTATATTAACATACAGACATACATACAACTCTCCACAAATTTTATATTTTCAAAATTTTTGGATGCTGTGTCAATAGTAGTTTTCCTGTCTTGTCGTTAAAAGCACGAAACAAGGAGTAATATCACAGTCGACTACTGAGGAGGAGTTAGACTTCATTTAGCATTTTGTCCCGTACTTATCGCTCGTTGTGTATTTACGCATTTTTCACTCGTTGCTTAATGTGTATTTATTCATTGATATATATACTTTATTTAAAAGCAGCAGAAATATAACCAAAAATCTGTTACTCGGAGTTTCACGTTCCCGTTCATCGGACAGTTTAGTTAGAAATGGGAAAGAAATTACGATGCAATCAAAACTAATATAAAATCTAAAACACATGGATCTGTTTCATTGGTCGTTTCAAATAACGGTCTTGGGTGTGCAATGAACAAAACAAATGAATTCAATATAGGTTCATCCTATTTTAAAAAATTCGAAGAAAACCTTAAATAGACAAATGGGTTCAAAATACATATCGTAAATAATTATATTCGAATTAACGCATTAAAATTAAATAAAATTTACGCTGCATTAAAAATAAAAACAAAATTACAACCGTATATATGCATACTAGACTATCTACAACATGCATACATACATACAAACATACATACATACATACATACATACATACATACATACATACATCAAAATACACAGATGCATACGTACAGACAATATATGTATTTAGGTATATATTTGCAAGACATAAACACATGCACATAAACACATGCGGTAACGAAGGCCCGAAAGAAATATAGTAGTCGAAGGGGAAATGAAAAAGAAGTTAGACTCAGCCGATAGTCGGAAGTGATACGACAAAAGAAACGGGAAGAAAAGAGATGAGTTTACCATAACAATAATACTGTGTAGTGATATCTATGTTATATCTTAGATACTGCGTGTCGGAGGCCTGGACGGGCCCGATTTCTCTACAGGTCTCTAAATAAAAGATGGTGGATAAAAAATTCAGGAGAGCGTCGGAGCAAAATACGTTTAGGTATTGGCCTATTTCTGTTTAAGATTTAACTGAGATCAATATCCCATCACAGGTTGATGTTTTTTTGGGGGGTTTTTTTCGCCCTTTGTTTTTGTGAGATCAATAAAATAAATAAACACGAGTCTACGAGTTCTGATGGCCGACATGATAGCCTATGCCGATGACGATAGAATTCTCACTTCAGTTACAATTTAATTCTTGTGAACAAAACTTGAGAGAAGAAATATTACACATCTGTGAAGAAGACACGAAGAAAAATAGGAAAATGATGATGATGATGATGATGAAGAAGAAGAAGATGAAATGTATGTGGGTATGTACGTGTGTGTGTATGTATATATATATATATATATATATAT
>NC_068989.1:13806397-13807263 GCF_001194135.2 Octopus bimaculoides
ATATACATACATATATGTAAAAATGTATACTCTAGCAGTCTCTCACGCTCTCTCTCTTTCTCTCTCTCCCTCTCCCTCTTTTTCACTGTGTCTTTCTCTCTCCCCCTCTCTCTCTCTCTCTCTCTCTCTCTCTCTCTCTCTCTCTCTCTCTCTTTCTTTCTCTCTACGCATGCACACACATACTTACAAGCGTATTGCACGGCGCCGTAGAGCGGAAGCTATACTGTTAAAAGAAAAGAGACAAACAGACAAACAGACAGAGGGAGAGAAAGATAGAGAGAGAAGAACAGAAAGAAGTGCTAGAGAAAAAGAGAGATAGCAATTTATGGTTGGTACTTGCTCATACAACACATTTTCGTTCTTGTTCTTCTCTTCTGTTTTTCCATTTTTTGTTTTGTTTTTTTTTTAATTCTCTCCAGCGCGAACACTTACAGGAGGAACTCTACTGCAATATAATTCATACAACAGAAGATTAATGTTTGAGGCTGAAAATGAAATAGGTGGCTTCATGGCTTCATTAAATTGGTGTCAGTCGATGAAAACCCCCACGTTATTAGTGTTTTAATATTCTGTATGGTCTGTGATAAACTAGTTAGTAGTAGTAGTAGTAGTAGTAGTAGTAGTAGTAGTAGTAGTAGTAGTAGTAGTAGTAGTAGTAGTAGTAGTAGTAGTGGGAGAGAGGCGGATCGATAAATGCTATTGTAACACTTTTACTTCAAGAAGACTATTTTTTTCTTTGCATACTAGCATCCGTTCGTGTAGTGTTTCCAAATATAATAATAGAGACTACTATGCTGATCACAGTAAATTGCATGTGCCTGCACTCCAACATGGATATATATATATCTATATATATATATATATAT
>NC_068989.1:13807971-13809878 GCF_001194135.2 Octopus bimaculoides
ATATATATATATATATATACGACGTGATGGTGAGACTAACAAATTCCCCCATAAACTCAATTTTAACAAAACAACACAAGCTACAAACATTCGTATCCAGATCTTGTTACCGTATTCATTGGAAATATGTATTTGTTTATCGCAGAAAAAACAATCAATCAAGAGAAACAAAATTATCAACAATTCAACAGGCGCCAATTCTAACCAATCAACAGATAATAAGAGAATGTTCTCTTAATAAATGATGACTTTTATCATAAATCCTTAATCGGTACGTAATGCTTTTTTATAATCAATACTACAGGTACAAGATCGATTTTCTGAAACCTTTGGGTCCACATACTTTCCGGTAAGTAGCTTGCTTACCAACCACATGGTTCCGGGTTCAGTCCCACTGCATGGCACCTTGGGCAAGTGTCTTCTACCAAAGCCTTGTGAGTGGATTTGGTAGACGGAAACTGAAAGAAGCTCATCATTTGTTTGTGTGTCTGTGTTTGTCATCCCACCATCGATTGACAACTAATGATGGTGTGTGTACGTCCTCATAACTTAGTGGTTCAGCAAAAGAGACCGATAGGATAAGTACTAGGCTTACAAAGAACAAATCCTGGGGTCTATTTGCTCGACTAACGGTGGTGCCCCAACATGTCCACAGTCAAATGACTGAAACAAATAAAAGAATAAAAGAATAAAAGAATAATATTAATTTTCTTAAATAAGTAAATGAAATGCAGTTTTTTATACATTAGTAGATATGATACAAATTTATTGATATTGTACTGTGTAAGGTAATGCCTGGCACTCCGTCGCTTACGACGAAGATGGTTCTAGTTGATCCGATCAACGGAACAGCCTGCTCATGAAATTAACGTGCAAGTGGTTGAGGATTCCACAGACACGCCGTGCACTTAAAGTAGTTTTCAGGGAGATTCAGCATGACATAAAAGGTAACAAGGCTGGCCCTTGGAAATACAGGTGCAACATATTTTTGCAGCTGAGTGGACTGAAGCAACGTGAAATAAAATACCTTGCTCAAGGATACAATGCGCCACCTGGAAATCGAACTCAAAACCTTACGATCCTGAGCCGAATATCTTAACCATTAAGCCAGGTGCAAGGCGAACTAGTCTGGCGACCACAGGTATTTCGGATTTCTTATTTCTTTATTGCCCACAAGGGGCTAAACACAGAGGGGACAAACAAGGACAGACAAAGGTATTAAGTCGATTACATTGACCCCAGTGCGTAACTGGTAAATAATTTATCGACCCCAAAAGGATGAAAGGCAAAATCGACCTCGGCGGAATTTGAACTCAGAACGTAGCGGCATACAAAATACCACTAAGCATTTCGCCCGTCATACTAACGCTTCTGCCAGATCACTGCTATATATATATATATATAACCCCCTATGGACAATAAAGAAAATATGACTTCCGGGGAATTTGGACTCAGAACGTAAAGACAGACGAAATACCACTAAACATTTCGCCCGGCGTGCTAACGATTCTGCCAGCTCGCCGCCTTTCAGATTTCGGTTCGTAAATTAGTACAGCTTATATGAGGCTCCCGAACGTCAGTGCCTGAAATGTCCGTATAGTACCCGTTGTACAAAATTTAATCGTCTGTACCCAGACACTAAACAATAGTTTTGAACTCACCACTCACAAGTTTGTAACATCCCCGCGCTATATTTCCCAATGGCTATTTCTGTACACATGTAGGAGTGGCTGTGTGGTAAGTAGCTTGCCTACCAACCACATGGCTCCGGGTTCAGTCCCACTGCCTGGCACCTTGGGCAAGTGTCTTCTACTATAGCCTCGGGCCGACCAAAGCCGTGTGAGTGGATTTGGTAGACGGAAACTGAAAGAAGCTCGTCGTATATATATATATATATATATATATAT
>NC_068989.1:13810101-13811459 GCF_001194135.2 Octopus bimaculoides
AGCATCGCTTGACAACCGATGCTGGTGCGTTAACGTCCCCGTAACTTAGCGGTTAGGCAAAAGAAAACCGATAGAATAAGTACTAGGCTTACAAAGAATAAGTCCTGGGGGTCGATTTGCTGGACTAAAGGGGGTGCTCCAGAATGGCCACAGTCAAATGACTGAAACAAGTAAAAGGGTAGAGTAAAATAGTATGTATATAAGCGCGTCAACGCTGTGTATATAAGCTGTATATAAACGCTGCTTGTATGAGAAAACCCAAGCGCCAGTGATAGACAAACAATTTCAACTCATGCATACACAAAACATAATTGGTGTCTAGTTACCGGACGCTCCTCTTGTCTAATGCAATATTCACTTTCATTAAGTAGCGTTTTCATTTTCTAGTCGTTTTGTTATCGATACTGCCTGATTTGTCATCCATTGTAATCTTCATTAAAATCCCTTTAACTCCTTTACACTTTCCACCTCAACCACTTTAAATTAACCACGTTATAATAAGCCGATTACAAGTGGATTATACCAGGTGGCGTTGATCTCCTGGCCATAATAACTTTCAATGGCGCCAGTTTATTAATGACCTAAACTTTACGCTTGGTTTAACTTTCATACAACCTAAATCTTGGTAGCAATACCAATTTAGCACAGGGAGACACGTTTATAGATCGAGGTTCTTTCTAAGGCCTTTTCTGATAATTACGTTTCTCATAATAACCAAGGATAATAAAGATAATGAGGACAAGAATAACAAAGACAAGCAATAACTACAGCTGCTATTATTGTCTCTGAGATAAATCGTATTTCATAAACATTGTCTGTTTGCTTGTCTTTCTTCTGTATATGTAAACACGTATTGTGGCGGTTCTTTCTACACTTCAACAGTCCCACATACTTACACATACTCCAACAGTCCCTCATACTCAAACTCGCGCAAACATTCATACGTATGTACGTAGTTACGTACATGCACACTCAGACACGCATTTACGGTGAAAAGGCAAAATTAAAGACCTTTTAACAAGAGAGCCGACAGGCCACAGTTTAAGCTTTTCAGACGACGACAGTAACAATGAAACAGCTTGTTGGTTAGTCTCAACATTTATTGTTGTTGCTGTTATTACCGTTGTTTTTATTTTTGTTGTTGCTACTGCGGGTTCGGCTGCTGCTGCCCCTAAGGCTGCTGCTTCCCCTGCGGATGCTACTGCTTACCCTGTGCATGTTGCCTCTGCGGATGCCGATGTTGGTCGAATCGTTAGCACGCCGGGCGAAATGCTTAGCGGTATTTCGTCTGCCGTTACGTTCTGAGTTCAAATTCCGCCGAGGTCGACTTTGCCTTTCATCCTTTCGGGGTCGATGAA
>NC_068989.1:13811469-13815222 GCF_001194135.2 Octopus bimaculoides
AATTCCGCCGAGGTCGACTTTGCCTTTCATCCTTTCGGGGTCGATGAATTAAGTACCAGTTACGCACTGGGGTCAATATAATCGACTTAATCCGTTTGTCTGTCCTTGTGTGTCCCCTCTCTGTGTAGCCCCTTGTGGACAATAAAGAAATAGGTATTTCGTCTGCCGTTACGTTCTGAGTTCAAATTCCCCCAAGGTCGACTTTGCTTTTCATCCTTTCGGGGTCGATAAATTAAGTACCAGTTACGCACTGGGGTCGATGTAATCGACTTAATCCCTTTGTCTGTCCTTGTTTGTCCCCTCTATCTTTAGCTCCTTGAGGGCAATAATGAAGTAAGGAACGTTAACACGTCGGGTGAAATACTTAACGGTATTTCGTCGGTCTTTATGTTCTGAGTTTAAATTCCGACCAGGTTGACTTTGCTTTTCATCTTTTCTGGGTCGATGAATTAAGTACCAATTGCGTACTGGAGTTCATCTAATCGACTGGCCCCCTCCCCCAAAAATTTCGGGCCTTGTGACTAGAGTAGAAAAGAATGGTGATGTAGTATGATATAAGTAAATTTGTTTCGAAATTGGCACAAGACCAGCAATTTCGGAGGTGGGGATGAATCATTTACATCGACCCCAATGTTCATCTGGTACTTATTTTATCGAGCCCCAAAGGATGAAAGGCAATGGCGATCCCCGCTATATTTGAACCCAGAACGTAAAATCAGAAAAATGTCACTAAGCATTTTATCGTAGTCATGACTGTGGCCGTTGTCCTGCTCGTAGTCCTGGCTGTGGCTGCTGTCATGCGCGTGGTCGTAGTCGTAATTGTGGTCAGAGACGTGCTCTTGCTCGTGGATCGCAACATTCCCCCCATTTCGTAAGAGAATGTTGAGATATCCGTCACTCAGACGCCAGGGAATCGGGGTAACCGGCCTTATGAAGCCTAAGGCTCAAACAACAAATAAATAAATAAATAAATAATAATAGTTCTATTATTGACGATGGGTGAATGAGATGTTAGAACATTGAACAAAATATCTTGCAGAAGATTTCTTGTTTTTTTTTTTGTTTTTTTGTTGTTTTTTTTCTTGTCACTTGTCTTGTTTTTTTTACGCTCAGTGTTCTATTCCCATCAGGTCGGCTTCAACTTTTTAGCCAGTCCCCTGAGAGTCGTTAAGAGAAACACCAGGATGATTCAATTAGCCTCATCCCTTGTCTTGCCGTCTTCCGAGCAGCAGCAGCAGTAGTAGTAGTAGTGGTAGCAGCAGTAGTAGTAGTAGTAGTAGTAGTAGTAGTAGTAGTAGTAGTAGTAGTAGTAGTAGTAACGGTGGTGGTGGTGGTGGTCGTCGTCGTTGTAGTTGTGCTGTATTGAGAATTAATTTATTTAGCCGAGACATGGAAAGCGAAAATTGCTTAAAGGTTAAACACACAAAAAAAAAAGGTATTTTTAGGATAATCTTGACAAGTCTCAAAAAAATTAACATATAATTAAATCTCTATTTCCCTCCCTCCCCACCCATCCATTGTTTCTTTCTTTTTCTATATTTTTGCACTTTATTTTGTTTTCACACCTCTTTCGCACTTTCATCCATTTTTTTTGTCTAAGTTCGCTCTTTCGCCATTTCTAATTCTCTTTCTTTCTTCAACGCATGTTTTTCTACTTCGTAATTTCTCTTTGTTTCTTTCTTTCTTTCTTCTTTTCCTTCCTTCTTTCTTTCTTCTCTTCTTTTCCTTCTTTCTTACTTTCTTCTCTTCTTTCTTTCTTTCTTTCTTTCTTTACTTCCTCTTTCTTATTTTCCTTATATATACATATGTATATATATATACACACACACACACACATATATATATATACACACACATACACACACACACACAGACATATATGTGTGTGTGTGTGTGTGTGTGTGTGTGTGTGTGTTCACTCTACTTCTTCATTTTGTCTATCTCTGTAACTCATTCGCCGTTCATTCTCACAATATCTCTATACTCTACAACTCCTCCTCTCTCCGTCTCTCTCGCTCTCGCTTTCTCTCTTTCCCTCACCCCATCTCTCTCTCTATCTCTATCTCTCTCTCTCTCTCTCTCTCTTTCTCTACGTTTCTTTACGTACAAATCCTACTGATCTACCTAACCAATACTCTATAAACAACGTACTTTCCATCTTCGAAACCCTTGGCTGCTGAAAGTAAACCCACCTTCCTGCTCCACGACTGTTAAGCATTGAAAAGGTCAATTACGTAGGATTTAGAGCTGTCTAATGATACATACACCATTCAAGGAGCCAAGATTAAATTGCTGCTTTCCAGCTATTTAGTTTAGCTAAATCATTTTCTTGTAATTCTTCTTGTACCTCGTGTCAAAAAACCAAATATTTCTTACTTTCTTTCTTTTTTTACGTATGGGGGGATTCAGAATAAGAATGGGTAGGACTGGAGAATGGGGGCTGGTTTTAGCTGTTGTTATCTTGTAGTATGAATCGTAGATATTGGTATTGTTATTGTTGAAGTTTTGTCTTTCATTATGTTTTTTGGGTTTTTTTTTCTTCTTGTATTATTGTTCTTGCTTTGATTGTTATTGATGTCGCTGCTGTATATTTTTATTCTTTTACTATTGTTTTTGTCTCTTTGCTTGCTGTTGTTGTTGTTGTTGTCGTCGGCGTTCTGGGTTTTTTTACGATGTTGGTTTTCGTTTCCTTTATTTATTATTATTTTTTTTGTTTGTTTCTGTCTACGTCTATCGAGTGTCGCTGAGACAAAAGTTTGTTGTTGAAAGCATCACGAGGACATGTGATTATTTGTCAATTTATTTTGAAGGACGCAATGGCGACGGGAACGGAAAAGCTGTGATGCGCACACACAAACATACATACACACACACACACACACACACACACACACACACAAATATAGATAGATGGATAGATAGATAGAAGATAGATAGATAGATAGATAGATAGATAGATAGATAGATAGATAGATAGATAGACAAACATGCATTCATACATGTGTACAAGTATTCATTTATTTATTTCGGTGACAGAGGTAATTGTGAGGGGTGAAAGGGGCGGCACCGCTGTTCTGTTACTTCGCGGCACGATTTATTGCCTTAAGACAAAGCTAAATATTCAAGCATAAAACAAAAACGCAAAGAATAAATAAAAAGAAAACCTATGCTACAAGATTTTTACGAAATTGTACACATCTGTGTGTGTGTGTGTGTGTGTGTGTGTGTGTGTGTGTGTGTGTGTGTGTGTGTGTGTGTGTGTGTGTGTGTGTGTGTGTGTTTGTGTGTGTGTTTGGATCTGTTTGTGTATATATATTTGTGCTTAAGTTTGTGTGTATCTGTTTGTGTGTTTATACAGATATCTACAAATGCGTTAATATCGGTCTACAAAATGTACCTGTACGTTAGTCAGTTTCTGCCGTTACGTGTGTGAGAGGACAAACCATAGGGAGGACAAACAAGGACAAAGGTATTAAGTCGATTATATCGACCCCAGTGCGCAACTGGTACTTAATTTTTCGACCTCGAAAGGATGACAGGCAAAGTCGACCTCGGCGGAATTTGAACTCAGAACGCAACGGCAGTCGAAATACTTAGTGGTAACGTTTCTACTAGCTCACCGCCTTACAGTGGTTGTTGACATCCTTTTGACATCCTCTCCAGTTCCCTCTTCAGTTTTGCGCAGCCTGGGCTAGATGTAAGAAAATCCTGGGTCACCCAATCTTCAGGATTCCTCTCTCGACCTTGCTGACG
>NC_068989.1:13815897-13817389 GCF_001194135.2 Octopus bimaculoides
GGTGGTTATGTTCGAGATTGCTCCAATCTGGCCAGCCCCAAGGAAAAACCAAGCTAAGAACATTAAATTCCTTGAAAGAAAGCAGCGACTGTATAGGAAAACACGGACGGAAAAAAAACGGAGAAATGTTACACAAATACAAATGCAAATAACAGGACATAACAACAGATGTCTTTCGACTAAGGACGAATTAAATTAAGCTGGCGTGTGTAGATGTGAAGCCTTACGGCAGGGACATAAGAGATAACAGGCATGGGGAGGAATATAAATGCTGCACGGATGGTAGTCGAACCAAGAAAGAAAGGTCAGGCATGGCCGAACACCGGTCACGTGGAGAGAGAGAAGAGAGGTAGATGCAGAGAGACACATATATATATGTGTGTCCGCGCGAAATATCTTGTAGTTAAGTTCTTAGTAACTTTTTTTCTGCGACTATAAAGACAATGACACATACACACGAATACATTTATACCTTGCCCATGTTACCACATGGGGAAACTGAACCCGAGATCAAATGGTTGCAAATAGTGCTACATAACCACCACGTACACATTTCCAAATTGTTATGAATCCATTGAAAATGTCCTTAAGATAAATATTTAGTTGGAAAGCAAAGTGATACTTTTAACGCTCTCGCATTTTTAGTAAGGTACTTCATGTATAATGCAATCAAAACTTGGTCAGTTCCACTCCTTGGAATATTGATTTTAAGACAAAATCCATTATGGTACCTATTTGGTTTTTCTACCCCATACAATATTGCTTCGCTTCAGCTTGTTTATAAATGGGCTCTCAACCCGAAGTAAGCTTTCAATTTTAGCCGGAAAATACTCTCTTGTTGTTTTATGCAAACGAATGTTGCATATGTGAATCGCTCGTATTTTAACTTAGGGATTTGCTTTTCCTGTTTTTTTTTATTTTCTTTATAATTTACTGATGCTATCAAAGCACCTGACATCACATTCATAGTTACAGAATCATTCCAGATTTTTAGTTTGAGCATAACTGAATTTACTTTACGTCAGACTTCGAAATTTTATACTGGTATCCTCTGCTGTAATCGCATGCAAGTAAGTGAATATGTCAGAAAGATATGTAAATTCTTATCGTTTTTGCTCTTTTTCCTTTATTTTTTTTTCTCGTTCAACACTGATCTTTTAGTTTGGTAGAAAGTTCAAAAGGATCTTCCGTTAGAAAAATAACGAATTTCTTCATGCACTTCAAAAAAAAAGAAAAAAAAAAGAAAACACATGGTAACATTTCTCAAACATGATAACCAATGCATTTCTGTAGTAATAACGTTAAATGCAAACTTTCCGTGCTTTCACCTGATTAATCTGAAAACTCATGTAACTTTTACTGGTTTCAGTCATTAGACAGTGTCCATGCTGGAGCACATCCTCTAAGAAGGTTAGTCAATTTTTTCTTTTAAGCATGGTGCTTATTCTGTCCACAGAGACGAAAACTCACCAACGTCCGCTGTCAAGAGGTG
>NC_068989.1:13817399-13821448 GCF_001194135.2 Octopus bimaculoides
GTATAAATGTTTAAATACATTTATACACACACACACACACACACACACACGCACGCACACACATGTAGTTACAGTAATGTAACTACAAACGTGCCATTGGCGATTTCTTTTTCTTCTTAGGACTTTTCTCTTTCTCTTATCCGACGAAGATCCATGCTCAAAACGTCAAACTCTCGCCTTTCACCGAGCGTCAAGCTACTACATACCTTGTCAACGTTCTCATGTTGTCCACCGGGTTAAGAGAGTATGTTTTATCTTTTACTTGTTTCAGTCATCAGCCTGCGGCCATGCTGGGGCACCGCCTCGAATTTTAGTGGAGCGAATCGACCCAATTACTTATCATATCTTGGTCTGTAACATATTCTATCGGTAATACAGTTCTATATTTAAGAGATGAGGAATTATGTTCACTATTTACATTATTTACATTTGACGGATATTTGTCCTCATCTTGTTTGCTGTTAACACAACGTTTCGGCTGATATACCCTCCAGCCTTCATCAGATGTCTTGGGGAAATTTCTAGGGCATATGGCGTAGTGGTTAAGAGCTCGGGCTACTAAACCCATGATTCCGAGTTCGATTCCAGGCAATGACCTGAATAATAATAATAATAATAATAATAATAATAATAATAATAATAATAATAATAATAATAATAATAATGATGATGATGATGATGATGATGATGATGATGATGATGATGATGATAATATCGAGAAATACCTTAGGAATGAGAACCCAGGTTCGAAATTTCACCAAGACACCTGATGAAGGCTGGAGGGTATATCAGCCGAAACGTTGTGTTAACAACAAACAAGATGAGGACAAATATCCGTCAAATGTAAATAATGTAAATAATGTATATGCTATCGGTCTCCGTAACTTTACCGAACTGCAGTTGCATGGACGTAAACATATAAACACCTGTTGTCAAGTGGTGGTGGTGGGGGGGAACACACACATACACACACACAAATACATACACTCCCCCTCCCCCTCTCTCTATATATATATTATATATATATATATATATATATATATATATACGACGAGCCTCTTTTAGTTTCTACCAAATCCACGCACGAAACTTTGGTCGGCCTGAGGCAATAGTAGAAGACACTTGCCCAAGGTGCCACGCAGTGGAACTGAACTTGGGAACTACGTGACTTAAGGAGCTAAATTCTTAGCACACAGCCACGCTTGTGTGTGTTTAGTTAATTTGAACACGTCTTATTGGATGTCTCAAATGCATTTCACATTTCATGCATATGCCTGGACCCTTAGTAATTAGAAACCTACAACCTGTCAATACTTATTAACGCAATTTTATTCATTTAGTTCGCATTCCATTATCTATCTTGCACAGAACTTTAAGTTTTCTTAAACTGTGTGTGCTTCACATGTTAATATTTACGTATATTTGACACAAATGAAAATAACCTTTATTTTCATTCAATTCCAAACATTTTCATTTAAGATATTCTTCACTTTCTTTAAATTCGAATGTGTTATCTTTAAATGCTGTTTTCTCTTAGCTGGATTTAAGCTTCTATTTTAAAAGATTTCCAAATCCAACACACAATCATCTTCAGTTATATAACCAATCCAAGTGAAGCCATTAAGTAATAAATATTTCATCATATTTTTTTTATTTTTTTATTTTGAATTTGTTTTAATAATGTTTCTGAAGGTGAACTTGACGTTGTTTCAAGCTGAGTAAAAAACTTCGTTCGGTCAACTGCTTGCGATCTGCTATTATCAGAACTATCAACAAACCTTATTGATTTTTAACCGCTTATTTATCGAGAATGTGAATAGGATGAAATTTATTAAATATAAAACAAGATCATAACTACCCACAACATTTATCTATCATCACTATTCATGCGTTGGAAAAAGCCACTCTGCAGACTATTTATGACCAATAGCCATCATTATATTTAAGCAACATTCCACATTTATTGCTGCCTAAACAGAAAACTATTGAATATTATCCGGTAATGTTAGCTTCAGCTGCTAAATTTCCTCTATTTCAGTCGAATACTTCCAGAACTAACAATCTCAAATCAAAACTGAATATTTATTACTTAAACAAAAGTTACTGTGAAAGATCTTACCTAAATGTGCATTATGCTTGTATGCATAAATACACCACACATATACACACGCATATATAAAAACATATATATTACATATATACATATATAAGCATATATCCATGCGTATGTTGTTGGCACTCCGTCGCTTACGACGTCGAGGGTTCCAGCTGATCCGATCAATGTGCGTGTGGGTACACACACATACACACACCCTCACATATATCTATCTATCTAGCCTGCTCGTGAAATTAACGTGCAAGTGGCTGAGCACTCCACAGACACGGGTACCCTTAACGTAGTTCTAGGGAATACTCAGCGTGACACAGTGTGACAAGGCTGACCCTTTGAAATACAGGTACAACAGAAACAGGAAGTAAGAGTGAGAGAAAGTTGTGGTGAAAGAGTACAGCAGGGTTCGCCACCATCGCCTGCAGGAGCCTTGTGGAACTTTAGGCGTTTTCTAGCAATAAACACTCACAACGTCTGGTCTCGGAATCTAAAACGCGACCCTACGACCGCGAGTCCGCTGCCTTAACCACTGGGCCATTGCGCCTCCACTGTTGTAGGCTAGCAGCTACAGAAAGTTTTCATCAGGGAGAAGATTAAAGATGGCGGCAGTTCAATGGTGGAAGAACTACGCTTAGTGATAAATGCAAAGCCGGGAGGTAGAGACTGAACTAAGGTACTGAGCGATAGAGAGACGTGTACCGCAGATGCCAGAGATACGAGAGTATAAGCCTCGTCTAAGATACGAAAGTCACTGCTGGCTATAATTTCCGTAAGAGGTCTGTAAAGATGACCTTGACAAGAGATGTAAAGCGCACTGCTAACACAGTAGGACATGGTGTTGACTTATAAAAATGTTTAATATACTATATATAGAATATTACGGTTGCATAAAGAAATACCGTGTGCCTACAAGTCATTAATATACACCATTAATATGAGCTGGCTGAATCGTTAGCACGTCCGGGTGAAAGGTTTAGCAATATTTCGTCTGTCGCTACGTTCTGAGTTCAAATTCCACCGAGGTCAACTTTGCCTTTCATCCTTTCGGGGTCGATTAAATAAGTACCAGTTACGTACTGGGGTCAATATAATCGACTTAATCCCTTTGTCTGTCCTTATTTGTCTCCTCTATGTTTAGCCCCTTGTGGGCAATAAAGAAATAATTAATATACACCATTGTAGCATTACAGACAATCGTTGCCTATTCGTGAGTGGCAGCCACACTCGAATATACCTGCATTCATCGCATTTGATGAGGCAGCATAATGAAGGTATTAGAAGAGTTATTAAAAAGGTTTAGAGAAAGAAGCAAGATGCAGAAGGAAAAAAAATGAAATTTTCAATGGTCGTCTCAGACGGATTGAGATCGGCAATAATGCCCTTTGAACATGTACCTACTTATTTATGTACACCTTTCGGTGAGTGTAGACATATGTAACTGAAATGCATAAACAACACGAATAACCATGCTTCAAGAGTCAATAGACCTTTAAAATGTTTTTATTGAGAGAACGCCATAACATGTAAGCAAACCTATGGTGGAATTTTTGTATTGCATATAACGTATAACACACACATACACATACACACACTTATATATGTACACGCACGCATACAGACACACACATGCGAGCACACACATGCAAACATACACATATAATATGCATATTATTTTTAGGCATTTATATATATGTATACATATATGCATACAGACATACACACATATATGTATGTATGTATGGACATGTATAGATAGATAGATTGACAGACAGATAGACAGACAGATAGATAGGTAGGTAGGTAGGTAGGTAGGTAGGTAGGTAGATAGGTAGGTAGGTAAATAGATAGATAGATAGATAGATAGATAGATAGATAGATAGATAGATAGATAGATACATTTCTTTTATTAGCCACACAGGGCTCAACGAAGATGGGACAA
>NC_068989.1:13828769-13829919 GCF_001194135.2 Octopus bimaculoides
TATAGATATAGATATAGATATACATATGTATATGTGTATATAGATATAATGTGAGGGTGTGTGTGTATATAATTGTTTGTTTGAAATATTTTGGCATCGATCTATGATAAATGAGTCTTGTGGTCTTCATCTAATAACCAATTCCATAAATCAGTGCCGTTTTCTAACCCGTCTTAATTAGAAAGTGAAGCAAATTATGTTTGCTGTGCTTAAAAGGTTGAGAATTAAAATAGCGACGAATATCATGATGAAAACTATTAAGGTGTTGACAGCAGATAATTGCTTCTTTTCCAAGTAGTGCCGCCATATTAGATACATTCTAGTCGCTTCTTCTTCTTCTTGCGGCTTTTTGCTTTACCGTTTTCCATTGGTGAAGTACGTTCGATCGGTCGGTCGGTCGGTCGGTCGGTCGGTCGGTCGGTTGGTCAACCAGTATGTCAGTTGGTTGATAGGTTGGCTTGTTTGTTGGCTGTTTATTTGGTCGCAAGCATTGCGTGATTGGTTGTTTGTAAGCGATTGCTTGCTTATTTGAATGATTTGTTGGATGGTTTGTTTGTTTGTTTTAGTTGGTTGGTCGGGCGGTCGGTTGATCGGTCAGTCGGTCTGTCGGTCAGTACTGCTAATTAAACACTTGATAGAATAGTTGACTGGATTAATCATAATAATGATCGCATTAGCGTGCAGTTAATTGTTCGACCGTCTAAGCTACATGGGTCTCCGTCAGTTTCGACGAAAACGCATCATTTATTCAACCAACGCAACTGTTCAACTAGTTAGCGTGTGTTTGGCTGAAAATTCCACAGGTGTAAGCATGGTTGGGTGGTTAAGGAGTATGCTTTGCAATTACTTGGTACCAGGTTCAGTCTCAATTCGCGGCCCCTACTTTAGAACTAGACTGAACTGCGCTTTTTATCTTTTACTGCTGTTTGTCATTTGACTGCGGCCATCCGGAGCACCACCTTTAGTCGAACGAATTGACCCCAGAAATTATTCTTTGTAAGCATACCACTTATTCTATTGGTGTCTTTTACCGAACCGCTAAGTTACGGGGACGTTAACACACCAACATCGGTTGCCAAGTTATAGGGTAAGGACAAACACAGACACACAAGCATATACATACACACACACACACACACACACACACACA
>NC_068989.1:13830077-13833014 GCF_001194135.2 Octopus bimaculoides
ATATATATATATATACGACGAACTTATTTCAGTTTCCGTCTATCAAATCCACACACAAGGCTTTAGTTGGCCCGAGGTTGTAGTAGAAAACACTTACCGAAGGTGCCACACAGTGGGACTGAAACTGGGACCATGTGGTTGGGAAGCAAGTTTCTTACCACACAGCCACGCCTGCGCCCTGTGAATGATTTTGATACACCGGAACTGTGCAGAAGCTTGTCGTATATGTGTTTGTGTGTGTCTATACATGTTTTTCTATCCCTCTTTCTCACCCAACACCACTTAATAACCGATATTGGTTTTTTCACATCCCTGTATCAATAGATTAAGTACCATACTTAAGTGCTAGAATCTTTTAATGGCAAAATGGATTTCTTGACTAGAAATTTCTTGACTTGCTGTGGCCATCTGCTCATTGAATCGGTTTCAAATTTTGGCACAAGGCCAGCAAGTTCGGAGATGAACACAAGTGATTACATCAACCTCAGTGTTCAATTGGTGTTTATCTTTCCGACCCTCGGAAGGATGAAAGGCAACACCGGTATTTGAACTGAGAACGTAAGGTTCTGCTCGTTAGATTAAAGAGTAACTATTCTGAACGCACGTGTGTACATAAGGTAATTCTTAGATCGATTCGGTGTCTGAATTGCAGTTAGAGTCCACACGTTGGAATTCCACGCATCTTTTGTCAACCCAGATTTACTCACGGAGGTTGGGTTGACCAGCGGCGCTGATATAAATTATTTGCTCAGTATGGCATCAAGTCAAATCGAACCTGTTTCTGAACAGAACTTCTAGTCCGTTTGACCATGCATTGGTCCATCTTCGTGTAGCGCTTTTTGATTGGTGGATGACGTGTTTGGTTGTGATAGACTAAACACAAGGGGATTATCTAGCGAGGGTTACCTCAAGAGATTTGGGGAATAAGTTTTGGGAAAGGAAAATAGTGTGAAATTCGTACTTTAGGAGGGTCAGACAGGGTAAAGCAGAAAATGCGGGTAGTGAGGGAGGGAAGCTGGAAGAGAAGAGAACGTTAATATTAGAGAGCCAGTGAGAAAATCGAGAGACAGAGAGACAGGGAGACAGAGAGACAAAGAGACAGAGAAAGGGGTGCAAAAGGAGTAAGGAAGAAAGGTGAATAGAAACAAATATGAAGTAAAGTATACAGCAAGAAAGAAAGAAAAAGAGGAGAGAAAGAAAGACAAGGGAATATATGAAAACGAAATAGAAAGAAGCATAAAGAGATGAATAAATTAAAGACTGGGATTGATTGATAAAAGGGAAGAAATAAATAAATAAATGAATAAATAGAGAAAGAAAGAAAGAAAGAAAGAAAGAAAGAAAGAAAGAAAGAAAGAAGGAAAGAAAGAAAGAAAGAAAGAAAGAAAGAAAGAAAAAAGAAAGAGAGAAAGAGAGAATGAATGAAATAAAGAAAGAGAGAGAAAGAAAGAAAGAAAGAAAGAACGAAAGAAAAAAAGAAAGAAAGAAAGAAAGAAAGAAAGAATTAGAGAAAGAGAGAGAAAGAAAAGAGAAAGAGAATAAGAAAAGGGAGAGAGAGAAAGAAAGAAAAAAAGAAAGAAAGAAGAAAGGAAGAAAGAAAGGAAGAAAGAAAGACAGAAGGATAGAGAGAAAGAAAGAAAGGAAGGAGAAGCATGGGAACGAAATTAGGACAAAAAGTAAAACCAATTTTACGAGTGATAACCAGTATAATGATGAAATTCAGGATAAGAGAAAAAAGTGGAATGTGGGAGGGTGGATGTGTATGTGCGAGTATATGTGTGTATTGTTGTGCATGTGAGTAGAGAGAGTGAGTGAGTGTATCTGTATTCGAGTGAGAGTGTACGAACATAGAGAGAGAGAGAGAGATAGAGTGAGGTGGAAGTGAGAGAGAGAGAAAGTGAGGTGGAAGTGAGAGAGAGAGAGAGAGTGAGATGGAAGTGAGAGAGAGATTCTGTGTGACACAGAGAATGTCTAAACATATATGATACAGATAGTAATAGATAGATAGATAGATAGATAGATAGATAGATAGATAGATAGACAAGGTGAGAGAAAGAGAGGGAGAGAAAAGTGAGAGGGGTTTCAAAGTAAAAACACAAATATTAAAAATATAAAACTGGGAAAGAAGTGCGGAGGAGTATATATATATATATATATATATATATATAAGCGAAGTGTTGTTCTCTGGATGATAGATCTGGAGACGTTTCACACAAAAAGACAAGACAACTTCTTGCCAACAATGAACCTTTGTCATTCCTCTCCCCACCCCCTACCCGTGTCAACTAATATTGGCTTGCTGTTGTCACCACATATTAAACCCCTAATCCTTACTTTTATTAACGAGAACGTGTCTCTAACAAACAAAAGCCACAGTCTCGTTCTCCCTAATTCATGGTCCTTTCCTTCAATGACAACCGGCCATTATCGAGATATTTTCGCGCGCGCGTATGTGTGTGTGTTTTGGAGTACGCGCGTGCGTATATGTGTGTGTATGTATGGAAAAAGACAGCGCTCGCTTGTGTGTGTCTATGTGTGTCTGTATGGGTGCGGCGAGTGGGGGATATACCATGTGTGTGTGTCATGGATGGAGATATGTACTTCTTTGTTTCTTTTTATATTTTGAACTCTATGATCTCTTTCAACATTTCATTCTAGTTTCTTTTCTCTATCATTCCTTCAGCCTTGTTCTCCTCTGTCAACGACCTGCGCATCTTGGGGAAATTTCGAACCTAGGTTCTCATTCCTAAGGTATATTTCAATGTTGTTATTATTATTATTATTATTACTATTATTATTATTCAGGTCACTGCTTGGAATCGAACTGGGAATCTTGGGGTTAGTAGCCCGCGCTCTCAACCACTACGCCATATGCCCGTAGAACTGTCATATAATAATTTGTGTAAGATTCAAGTAGTCTGTCGATATTTTTGCAAT
>NC_068989.1:13834267-13838333 GCF_001194135.2 Octopus bimaculoides
TATATATATATATATATATGGGAAGAACCATTTTAACGATGCGTACTGCCTTAATTCTTCGAAACGCCGGAGTTTTAATGGTGGCAGCTGATGAAGGGGATGTTTCTATGTGGCCTGCTTGTTTGTTGCACCTTGTTTACGATTTTGTCCTTGTTCTTTTGCCACGTCATGTACCCAGTTATGTATCTATATGTACATGTAGATGAACGTATATACATACATGTACATATATATGCATATACTCATATATTGTTTATATATATAAATACATGTAATGCAAAAATTCGTGGTATAATTCAACAAAAAGACCACCCCGTCTGGTGAGAGTCAAATATTGTTGTTTAAGGCTCACAATACATGTCTTCGGCCGCTAGTAATAATTTCACGTGTCTGAAAATCTAAAGACGTTCTGAAATTCACGTGCTTGAAGATCGTGTTCTTTTATTCTTTTATTTGTTTCAGTCGTTTGACTGCGGCCATGCTGGAGCACCACCCTTATTCGAACACATCGACCGCAGGACTTATTCTTTGTAAGCCTAGTACTTATTCTACCGGTCTTGTTTTGCCGAACCGCTAAGTTACGCGGACGTAAACGCAGCAAAATCGGTTGTCAAGCGATGGTTGGGGAGGGACAAACACAGACACACACATACATACACACATACATACATACATACATATATATATATATATATATATATATATATATATATATATATATATATATATATATATATACATACGACGGGCATCTTTCAGCTTCTTATTTCTTTATTGCCCACAAGGGGCTAAACACAGAGGGGACAAACAAGGACAGACAAAGGGATTAAGTCGATTACATCGATCGACCTCAGTGTGTAATTGGTACTTAATTTATCGACCAAGGGAGGACGAAAATCAAAGTCAACTTCGGCGGAATTTGAACTCAGAACGTAACGGCAGACGAAATACCGCTAAGCATTTCGCCCGGAGTGCTAACTTTTCTGCCAGCTCGCCGCCTTTTTTCAGTTTCCGTCTACCAAATCCACTCATAAGGCTTTGGTCAGCCTGAGGCTATAGTAGAAGACACTTGTCCAAGGTGCCACGCTGTGGGACTCAACCCGGAACCATGTGGTTGGTAAGCAAGCTACTTACCACAAAGCCACTTCTGCGCCAATATATATATAATTTTTCATTATTAATATATATTTCTTACTTTATAAACTTTTAAAATAGTTCCTTTGTTTAACTTATTTAACCCACTCTGGCGTCTTTGTGTAACTTCGTCTTCATCTTCCACTAATTTTTCCAAAATCACCGCCGTTTTTACAGCTTTGTCTATTGTATATTTGAATGCAATAAATGTGTTGCCCTTTGTGGTTAATAAGAAAGAATTATCTTATTATTACACACACACACACACACACAGAGTTTTCCGTATTCTGTCCATCTCACTTTTTACATAGCAAGTTTCTTTCTCTCTCTCTTTCTCTCTCTCTTACTCTCTCTCTCTTTCTCTCTCTCTTTCTCTCTCTCTTCCTCTCTCCTCTTTCTCCCCTCTGTCTCCCTCCCTCTCCGTCTTCCTTTCTCTCGTCCAATCTCTCCCCCTCTCTTTCCTTCCCTCCTCCTGTCCCTCATTCTCTCTCTCTCTCTCTCTCTCCCTCTCTCTTCTCTTTCCTCTCTCTCTCTCTGTCTCACTCTTTCTTCCTCTCTTTCCTCTCTCTCTCTCTCTGTCTCCCTCTCTCTTCCTCTCTTACCCTCTCTCTCTGCCTCTATCTCTACCTTCCTCTCTTTCCTGCTCTCTCTCTCTCTCTCTCTCTCTCTCTCTTAACCTCTTCTATTATACACATTCGCTTCTCTCTGTTCTACTAAGCGTTAAGCATTCCTCACCCACCATCTCCATTCTCATTTCACCAATTCCCTTTCCCTCATTCTATCCATCTATCACTCTATCTATCTATCTATCTATCTATCTATCTATCTATCTATCTATCTATCTATCTATCTACCTATCTACCTATCTATCTATTTATCTATCACTCTATCTAACTATCTATTTATCAATCTATCTTTTTCCGTTATCCTAGAACACTGGACACTTATCATCAAAATTGCTGCAATATGTGGGACAATCCTTAGAATACGTCTATTTGTTAAAAAGTCCTTTACATACGAACACAACAATACCCAAACAGACAAATGTCTCGGACAGACAATACAAAGCACATCTCGTCTTTTTACTGGCAATATTTTGCTGCTTTATTAACAACAGAAGCTACAACGGTAGTAGTAGTAGTAGTAGTAGTAGTAGTAGTAGTAGTAGTAGTAGTCGCAATAACAACACCAGTAAGAGTCAAATAAAATAGATAGACATTACACGGTCATTCGAAATGCAAAGGATAGCAGCTAAATTTGCAGTAAAGAATGTATCGGGAAATAAGACGGGTCTTTTTTTTAATAACTATAAGAATGGTCAAGGTTGGGACGCCTTTGATTATAGTTTTGTTCGATGATGGCTAACTCGGGTTTATGTAAAACAAAAAGCCCTTAACACTAATCTTACTGCCAACAAAGCCAAATGCATCGGCGATAAAAACGGTAAGAAAGTCATCATCAAAACGAACAACAACGGGGTAAACGGATCCTCCACTTATTTCGACGATTCGATTGTCCGATCAGCTGGATATGCTCTTTGAATAAATAAACCTGTGAAATGCTGAGTATTGTACAGCCATATGTACTTTTTAATACGTTATCATGCATTATATTATAACATATTAAAGCGGCGAGCTGGCAGAAACGTTAGCACGCCGGACGAAATGCTTAGCGATATTTCGTCTGCCTTTACGTTCTGAGTTCAAATTCCGCCGAGGTCGACTTTGCCTTTCATCCTTTCGGGGTCGATAAATAAAGTACCAGTTGCGTACTGAGGTTGATCTAATCGACTGTCACCCTCCCCAAAATTTTCGGGCCTTGTGCCTAGAGTAGGAAAAAGGATCGTTAACATGCCAGGCAAAATGCTGAAGAGTATTTCATTCGTCTTTATACTCTGAGTTCAAATTCCACCGAAATTAGATCACTTTCAGGGTTGATGAAATAAGTACCAGCTGAGAACTGGGGGCCTATGTAATCGAGTAATTACTTCCCCCAATATTTCAGACCTTATGTTATATTATATTATATTATATCATGTTGATAACTAGAGTACTTATACAGCGTTGGTTTTGGTAAATTTACTTATGGAAAGATACATATGCATATGTTTCTTAAACTTATATTTAATCTCGTTGCGAAAATAGACTTTATCGATAAACTACAGCTCTTTCAGTGGTTTGCTATGAGGAGGTTCATTTTCTGACGAGCGATTTATGAAAGACAAAACTTGCTGTCCATGCGATCAAAAGAGAGATCAACCTGCGTATCTTCTCTAAAGATCAATACAAAACGCAATCAGATCTTGTATAGCGTTCAATGCCGTAGAATGTAATTTGTAGAGTATATTATTATTATCATTTATTTATTTATGCGCCCTTTTCAATCCTAGCCAAGCTCATGGGCCCGGTTTCCCGGTTTCTATGGCGTATGTGTCCCCCCCCCCACCAGCTGGACGGGTCGCCAGTCCATCGCAGCGGGCGAAAGTGTACGACAGGGGTCGCCACCACCCCCAGCCGGAGCCTCGTGGAGCTTTAGGTGTTTTCGCTCAATAAACAAACACACACAACGCCCGGTCTGGGAATCAAAACCACGATCCTCCAACGGTGAGTCGGCTGCCCTAACCACTGGGCCATTGCATAGAGTATAATATGTTGAATGAAGCACTCATGTTTCCAAAGGTGAATTATTCAAACCCCAAAGAATTCTTCTCAACACTTGACTATGATGCTCCCCCACTACTTCTGCTCATGATCAGCGATGCACATATCGTCAGCCACTAAGGGACATGCTCAACTGGTTAAGGTCAAACAACTGACAAGCAAATCTGTGGTATTAAGCAGAATATTTGCTGTAACCCATCTTTTATACCAAGACAAAACAATGTACATGATAACACTTCCAATCAATTAAGATCAGAAGCCATGAGAGCCAC
>NC_068989.1:13842413-13843825 GCF_001194135.2 Octopus bimaculoides
TATATATATAATAGTAATAATCCATTACTAGGTGGGTATACTAATATGGGAATACAGATAAAGGAGGCAAGCTGGGAAAATTGTCGTCACGCCGGGTAAAATGCTTAGCGACATTTTGCCATTCATTCATCCGAGTTCCATAAAATTAGTACCAGTTGAACACTGCGGTCGTTGAAATCGACTTATTTCTTTCCCCCCGAAATTACTGGCCTTGTACGTAAATCTGAAATCAATATCAAAATACATATAATTATTATCTACATTTTTGCCAATTTCAACAAAAATATGTGTGTATTTATAATTCATTACTAGCAGAATTCTGTTTCCTGTATTTGATGAAACCTTTCGGCATTACTAAAATATTTATCTACATTTTTTTGAAACTAATGGAAGTCGTGCCAAGACTTATAAAGTTTTGTGTTTTTCGTTTTTTTTTTTTTAATACTCATTAACACAAATAATCATTAAATAAGTAAAATAAGTATAAAAATGTCTTGGTAAGTTTTGCTTCCTCTTCCAGACATATCTAAATATAGAACATTACCTGCAAACTTTTTCTGACTCGACGTTATAAATGGAACAGAGTAATTTAAATTCTAAATTAATCTCGTAGTTATTTATTCATATTTTTAATTGTACTACAACTGCAAAACATATAAACAAATATCAAATATTTACAATGGCTTTTGGTCCTTTGATCCGACCACACCTTCCCTGCATATCTGGACATTCTTCTCCTCCCTTTATTCATTTATTCATTATTATCCTCATCACCCATCATCACCATCATCAACATTATTGTTATAAATTCTATTGCTGAGAGCATCCAATCTATTTGAAGTTTTCTCGCTTTTTATATATTGCACGGCACACCACCCACTGCTTAAAATGTCTCGCCTAACTTCCTGTTAAAATTCGTCCTTTCTCATCAATTTGCCTTTGTTCTTTTATGTCTCCTCTCTTTAACTATTTAATTATTAAGCCCTACATATTTCCTCACACCTCTGATGAACTGCTTTCCAGCAGAGAAATGCGTTACGAAACGTCAAATATTGAATTAAGTTAAAATACTTTTACTCTCGTTTTTGCACTTATGCGACATGTATTAAGTCATTTTTTACAATATCGAATAACTTAGCCTTTGTTAATGATTAATAATGATAATAATAATAAAAAATAATAATAATAAGGCGCAGGGGTGGCTGTTTGGTAAGTAGTTTGCTTACGAACCACATGGTTCCGGGTTCAGTTCCACAGCGTGCCACATTGGACAAGTGTCTTCTAATATAACCTCGGGCCGACCAAAGCCTTGTGAGTAGACTTGGTAGATGGAAACTGAAAGAACCTGTCGTATATATATATATATATATATATATATGTGTGTGTGTGTGTGTGTGTGTGTGTGTGTGTGT
>NC_068989.1:13844367-13847638 GCF_001194135.2 Octopus bimaculoides
ATATATATAATTTATTCAATTATTAATGTCTATATCTTATGTGTTTTATAGATATATAAATAAATAAATAATTAATATACTCTTTTATGCATTGTTAACTTTATATATATATATATATATATATATATATATACAGATATGCACACACGTATGACACACTTATGTACGTACACACTCGCACAAGCACATACGCACAGAAACACGCGCTCACACGCACACACACATACGCGCACAAAACACACACGCATGCACGCCCAATTTAAGCGCCATTTTTACGATTTATCAAATATTGTAAGGTTTGTTAAGGCTATCAGCACCATTGCTTCAAAAACAAAAATAGAGAAATGTAGTTTTTTTGACATGTATTAACTTTTTCAACACCCCAGGAGGTAAAAAGGAAATTCAAACCCAACGGGATAGGAACACAGAATGCAAACGGACTTATCCGTTTATATACTAATGCTCAATGTTTTCTCTTTTTCTTTCTTTCTGTCGTTCTTACTACGATTCTGTTTATTTTCATTCCTATTAATCCTCTTTCTTCCCTACATCTATGTTTTTCTGTTCTTTAATCTCTCATGCTTTTTCCCTCACTTCCTTTCAAAATTTTGGTGCTGGGGTAATATCAAATTCTGCATCCCTATTTACACAAAGGGTCTCTTCATACTCTAACAACTGTATGGTGATGTATCTGCTGTCATCACGGTCGTCTGTTCCTGGCGGAAGCCAAATGGGGAGGGCGTCCGCAGCATGCTCACCACCTGACACAACAGGACGGCACAGCGCTAGAACATTTAAATGGTTGATGAAATTGCTAGAAATTGCAACGAAAATCTCCATGAAATAAATCCCTGCCGTTTAAAAGGAAAAATGGACATATTCATCAATGTACGCTCTCAGACGACAAAGCGCGTAAAATTTTACTATAAAGAAAAAGATTATCAGGACTAAAACGACAATGGTTATAAATTTGCTCAATCAGATCTTTTCTGAGAATAAACAAGAGCAATACTTTTATAAAAGTACGATATAATAAGTAAGGTCACTACACGCCACAATTTATTTCTTGCTGTTCTATAAAACAGGTCATTCTTGTCACATATGAAAAATTAATCACCAGAATTACAAGCCGAAGAGTGTGTCTCAATGTGATCAGATTTAAACCTATTCTCTCTCTTAAATAAAAGTATATTCGACAACATACATTAATTCCTCGACTGTCGGGAGTGTTACGTTCCAAAAACACCCCGCGATAAGTGAAAATTCGCGAAGTAGAAAAAGTACTGTATATTTTTTATTACTTTTATGATTTGTATATATTTAGTTTATTATAAGTGCAAAACAAAACTATAATTATTATTATGGCTGCGAACGGGAAAAAGTGCTACCACGCTGGATAAAAAATTTAGCGGTATTCCTTCTGGCTTTGCGTTCAGAGTTCAAATTTCGCCGTGGTCGACTTTGCCATTCATCTTCGCAGAGTCGACAAAATATGTATCAGTCGAACACCAGGGTCGATATAATCGGCTAGTCTCTTCCAAAATTTATGGCCTTGTGCCTATAGCAGAAAGAATTTTTATTCTTATTATTATTATTCAGTAGTTTTATTTTTTATAACGTGCTTTCACTTCACTACCGAGCGCAGCTCTGTGTGCCTTGGGTATGTGCTGTGGTTTGCTGTGATGCTCTTATGGTTACTGTATTGAAAGTGTTTTGCGTAGGTTGTGTGCAGTGCCCAGTAGTGCAATTTTTTGTATGTTATATATACTTTTAAGTCCTGGTGTTTTTGTTATGTATTTGTCTGAATATTTTTTATCATACCTAAGGCACCTACTATGATAGGAATTGTTTCTGTTTTTAGATTCCACATTCGAGTTACCTCTATTTCCAGGTCTTTGTATTCTGAAAGTTTCTTTTAGGCTTTTAGGGAAACGTTGTCATCTGCTGGTATTGATACATCAATTAGAATGCATTTTTTTCCTTGGGGTTTCCTGGTATCTGAGCTTGGTAGCAATCAGCCCCTTTTGCTATCATTTTATCATTGCTATTATTATTATTATTATTATTATTATTATTATTATTATTATTATTATTATTATTATTATTATTGTTATTATCATTATTAACACAATTATAATTATGGTGGTAGATTAAGGCGGGGTGCTGGCAGAATCGTTAACACAGAGACTACATATCCAGTTGCATTTCTTTTAACTCGTAACGTTCTAACTTGAAATCCGGCATGGTCCACCGCGCCTTTCATCGTTTCGGGGTCGATAAAATAAAGTACTAGTCGAGGATTGTGTCTATGTAATCGCCTTGCCCCTCCTCTCAAAAGTGCTAGCCTTATGCCAAAATTTGAAAGAGTTATTAGTGTGTTAGATTGACAGAATCTGAGGAGTGCCGCGGTATAGATGCCTTGAGAGATTTGGTTATATCTCTTTGCGTTCAAATCCAGTAAAGGTCAAAATTACCTTTCATCATTCTGGGGGTCGATATAATCCGGTGTTCCCTCCCCCGAAATTCATAACCATGCGTTCATGTTAGAAATCGTTATTAATGTTATTAATTACATTTTTGGAGGCTTGTAAAGTCATCGAAGCACATCAATAAACGTAGATGACAAAAACACCCTCCAGTGACAGGAGAAAAATTGAATCACGTAACGTAAACAGGATAGAAAGCAGACGTACAGAAAAGAAGAAAGAAAAGAAAAATGCTGACGTCAGTGATTTGGATCGAAAAACTAAAACACGATAAACAGTAAAATAGATAAAATTAAAAATAGACGATGGAGATAGGATAAAAGTTGAAGAAATTGAAGGCATTAAATTCGAGGGAAGCTGATAGAGAAAGAGGTGGGAAGAAAGGAAAAAATATCGACAGATGGGAAGTTGTCTCGTTTTTGTTCGTGTTTATTCTTGTTTTTCTTTAATGCTGGTGTTTATATTTTTTATATAGTTTGTCGTTTTTTTCTTTTTGATTTTCTGATGATGTTTATACTTTCTTGTCGTTGCATATTTTTTTTTGTTTCTGTTTCGTTTTTATTTTTTTTTGTTTTTTGTTCTTGCTTTTTTTTTTTTTTAGCCTCAAAGAGATGATATAACACACATTGATCGATTTTTATTCTCCTCGCAACAGTGCACAACAAGCCTGGCTAAGGTCATTGAAATATTATATAACCTCGGCGGAACATATTTTTGCTCAACTCAACCCCGTGTAGTTATTTATTTATTTATTTATTTATTATTATTCATTTCTTTTTTATCTG
>NC_068989.1:13847805-13850689 GCF_001194135.2 Octopus bimaculoides
CACACACACACAAACATATATATATATATATATATATATATATATATAGTGTTTCGGGTTTGGTTGTTTTTGTTTTTCAGACATGTCACCCATTTCGATGAATAAATAATATCCGTCGCCATATTTTGGCTTCTTATCGTATCGCTTAAGTTCAAAGAACTCGACGTGATGACAAGACACATGCGGTGTGAGGGGATAAACAAGATTTACTCTTTGGTGGACGGAGGAAGTTGGAGGTGGAGATGGAGATGAAGCTGCAACGAATATCAGTCGCGTCTAATGTAATGTTTTCCTGCGTAATATGCAGATTAATTACATTTACTCCTGATGATGTATACGAGACATGGCACAGACATTTGCGTGTGTATGTGTATGCACGCACAAGTATTTACATGTATGTATGTATATCTCTATGTGCATATATGTATATGTGCGTGTGTATATATATATGTGTGTGTGTGTGGTTGTATGTATGTATATGTATATTATATGAAATATATATATATGTATACGTATGTAGCTATATATATATATACATATATATATATAAATATATGTATATAAATATATGTGTATATGTATGTCTGTATGTATATATATATATATAAGTATACCTATTTCGACGTGTGTGTGATTCTTGCACTGTTGGTTACATCTTGTACCCATATATGCATGTATATATATATATATATATACACATACACACATGCATATATATGTACGTATGTATGTATATGTATGTGTGTGTGCATGTATATATGTATCTGGAAACTGATGCTTCATCTCCAAACAAAGAAATGTTCACTAACACACTTCTAAAGACTTGTATATATGTTTGCGTGAATATTTGGGTCTGTATATTTCTAAATGTATGCAATAGCCACTATACGTAAACACATGTGTCGCCTGCATACGTTGCGCGTGTCAATGTTTCTATAAAACAGTAGATAGTACGCCATTAACATGGAGATTCTTATGTAACTCTGATCTATGATTAAAGAATGAATACACTTGCAGATACAATCTAGAAGAAACTGTAGTAAGATACGCACATAAACCTCAATATTAAGTAAATATCGAGAAATAAAAAAACTTTTGTAATATCTGATTTAATACTTCAGTTAGTATACATAGGTAAGGTTGTTTCTACCTCAGTGAACCAGGCTGTATGTACTTACTCAGAAGCGGTTACGAAATTCGAAAAAGCGATTATTCAATTCGTAGTACGATATATACCTTGTCAGCTCAGTCATCTCTGAAGCTACACGGCTTGAAAATATTGTATTTGATATATAAATGATAGCTAGACCTTACACCTCCGATAACCTCTTATTGAGAAGGTAATGTCTCAACATAACTGAGATTATATCGCATGAGATAAGTTTTCTTTTCAGGGAAAAGCAAAAAAATGTAACCTTGAATAGTTACTGACTCCTTGGGTAACATAACAGAAATATCCACTATACCAGGGGACTTGATTACGTGTCAAGTCCTATATGCCCACCAGACATGTCTTTTGTAGAAAAAGCTGAAAAAAAAAATGCATCGATGTGATTTATATAAACAGACCAGAAAACATAAAAGCTGCGACATCATGATTATGAAAGATGAATGACGATCAAGGTTTCATAATTCGTGCTATTGTAACGTATTGAACAGATAAATACCAAACACACATTTTAGCCAGTTGAGCTTGCATCTACAACACCGTGCCATTGCTGTATATTATATATATATATATAACACAGCACAAAACACAAACTGATAAGAAAACATATATTTAATGTTTGTATCTCATTCATCTTGTGCTGTAAGTTTCCCAGGGGCTTTTGAGTTTAAGAGTCACTGCTGTTCAATTTGGGTTGCTTTTTTGGGGTTTTTTTCTTTTCATGCTACATCATTTTCTCTTCCAAAATTACTAATTCTCGGCCGCTTTTTCACGAATCATAGAAGTTTGAAGTGTTGGCGCTAAAATCTGGATTTCGTAGAGTTCAAGAGATGTGAGAAAAAGTTATTACTGAACATGTCAATACACAATTTTAGGTAATTTCACATCGAAATCATCTGAGGAAACGCAATATTTATTGCTTTCTACATAATCTCTTCCTCCTACCACCACATCAACTATTACGTAACAACAAATTCCTTTATCTATGAATGGAATTTTTTTTTTTTAGTTTACGGTATGCCGTTTGCAAGTTTTTACATAAACACATACATACAGACATATACTTATACATACATATTTACACAGACATATTAGCGGAAACTCAATATGTTTGTTTCGGAAACAGCATCATTAGCAAACTTCCATCTCAGCCTCGCTTATAGATACGTAGTTCTAAATCTATTGCTTCAATCTATATAATGTCATGTCATCGACCAGATAACATGACATTATATATATCACTGGTCACGGTGCACTTTGTTAAAATCGCTAGTCACAGTGCACTTTGCAATGTGTTAACTTTGGAATGGCGCCACTTTGCTGGCTAGACGAGCAGGTCAACATTACTCCTGAGGGGAAGGCCATTCTGTTACAAGGTTAACCTTTACAGCTGAGTTGGCTGGAAAAATATATAATGAACTGTATTGCTAAAGAACACTTGAGTGGTGGGAGAGACAAACACGGACATAAAGATACACACACACACACATATGCATTTATACGACGGGCTTCTTTCAGTTTCCGTCTACTAAATTTATTCACAAGCTTAGATTGGGCTGGGGCTATAGTAGAAGACACTTGCTTAAGGTGCCACGCATTAGGATTGAACCCGGAACCACGAGGTTAGAAACAAGCTTCTTACCAGCCATGCCTGCGGTTACGTATATATTGGTGTATATATATATATATATATATATATATATATATATGTTGGTT
>NC_068989.1:13853697-13854736 GCF_001194135.2 Octopus bimaculoides
ACGCACATATACACCCATGCATATACATATGGTAATACATATATATATATACGTATGTGTGTATAAATACATATATGTGTGTGTGTATGCATGTGTATATATATATATATATATATATATATATATATATATATATATATACATGTATATATATGTATATATATGAGTGTATTTATGCATTTATGTACGTACGTATGCCTGTATGTATGTATGTACATCATAGACTGACTTAAGCACTCAATACAAGTGTTCAGTCAAATATATCTTTATTCATAGTCACCTCTCCAATATAAGTCACATACCAGGCAAAACTTCGAAGTCACTGTGAACGAAATTCTTACACACACAAACACACACACACACTCTCTTTCTCTCTCTCTCTCTCTCTCTCACACACACACACACACACGCGCATACATACGCACATACACACACATATAGATATCAGTGTGTACGTGTATATACGTTACACAAGAGTGCATATTTCTCTGTGTGTGTGTGTGTCACTTATGTCTGTACACATGTACATGATATGTCGATATGTGACAGCGTATGTATACGTAGAGTGAATGTATGCTCATTCCTGTATATTTGTTTGGCGTGAAATTCTTTCTGTAGCCTATGTAAGACGAAACTAACGTCAACAATCAATAATGTAGCTGAAAATCCCAAACATTATGACAGATGGCTACTGAACATATTCCGTTCAGTTCACTTAATCAATTCAAAAAGCCGTTAACCATTGCAACAAACGTTATGAATGATATCTAAATCTCCAGAAACTTAACGACAGCCAAAGCCTTTACAATAAATATTAGTTTGATAAATTTGATAAAAACGGGTCGGAGAGGGCGAAGAAAGAATTATTATTCCTTCCTTTACGATCACACCAATGCCTTCATCCACACCGTAGAACCATCATCCACCAACCTGTGCTATTACTGATGCGATCATATAACTTTTACTGCTTTTATTCCTGTCTATACATCTATACACATTCATATTCACACATATACATACATAAATATATATATATATA
>NC_068989.1:13855192-13856077 GCF_001194135.2 Octopus bimaculoides
ATATATATATATATATATACATGTATGTGAAATTACCACAGCCATCATTACAAAGATATAACTGCTGAATTGAAAATGGCTATGAATGGATGAATGTATGAATGTCTACGCAAGCGTACATTACGCTCTTTTTTGATTCGGAGAGCAGATAAGGTGTATGAATTTAATTACAAAACACAGAGAAAGAACGGAAATTGTTATCGCCCACATTGTTTACTGGTATTTCATTCATGAACTATAAGTGACTGAAAGAAAGAGAGAAAAAGGAGAAACAAAGCAAGAACGAAAGAAGTGAAGAAAAGGAACAAATGGAAAAGAAAGAGAAAGAAACTAAATAAGAAAAGTCCCTGGCTGAATTGTTGAGGATATGGAGGTATCTTTGTGTGAGGAAGGCCTTAGCACAACAACAAGGAAACAATGATAGTCGTAGCAATGTTAAATGCGTCGTCCATTTAATTTAATTTAACCACAATGTTCGTTCGAGGTGTGGAAAGAAATTACGAAAGAGAGGAAGATACATAAACACACATTGAGTGAGTGAGTGAGTGAGTGAGTGCAGAAGAGGGAAATGCGGGCAAAAGAGGGGATATATTTCCTTCCTTCCGAGGAAGATTCTGTTATGAATTATATAACATAATTACTTAGATATCAGTTCCGATAAATACTCTCATACGTACATTAATACACATGCATATATATATTTCCATATACATACATATATACATTCACACACATATACACATATATTTCCATATAAATACATATACACATTCACACATATATACATACATAGTTTTATACATTCATACATAGGTATACATACATATATACATAATATATATAAATATATATATATGTGCGTATATATTTATGTATATATATATA
>NC_068989.1:13856258-13860256 GCF_001194135.2 Octopus bimaculoides
ATATATAAAGCATATATTTACATACATACTTATAAATACATACACCTATTTATCCACATGTATGTATATATACATATAAGTATATATATATATATATATATATATATATATACATATTCCTGCATGCATATATTATGTATATATGTATGAGTGCATAGATACATGCATTCATGCATCGTGCATGCAAATATGTATCTAGGTTTATAATAGAAATAGATAATTGTATCACTTTATTGGCATACAGCAACGTGAGGAATGTTGAGGAGACTTCCACACTAAAGGTATCGAAATACCTGCAAGTGATAATTAATGAAACTTCCAAACCTCTCTATACAAGGAAACATGACAGAAAGCTTTCAATATAAAATTGATGCATTTCCTATGAAATCAACAAATGTTTTATGCATCTCTGCACGTACACAGACAACATATGTAAACCGACGTTGCAAATATACATACATATACATGTAGAGAAATATATTTATTCATGGATATATGCAAACAGGAATAACTACATATATGTTTACTTATATATCATACACACATACTCATATTATTAAAGGCCCTAACTAAATTGTTCGTACAATCAATCGTATGGATGCTTCTGTTTATTCGTCAAATGATTGAGAATTATATGTGTGTATGTGCGTGGACGTATGTGGATGTTTGCGTGCATAATTTTATGTACACATATGTATGTATTGTGTGGAGACGGTATATAGATTGGTGTGTAAAATCACACATATAGAATGAAGAAGATGATAAGGTAATGAGGTGACAAAGAGATAAAGAATATCATAAATTGAACTTGCCAAATCGTGGTGGAAAAATAAATTGAAACAATAAAATTCTATTAACGTGGATAATGAAAGTTCAAACCCCAAATGAAAATAAAATAATATATATAAGTCGTTCACTTTTTGGTCATACTTTTATCAAAGAGAGGTAAAAGAATTTAGAGATTCAGTAGAAAAATTATTGTGTAAAATACCATGTTACTGGTATCTACAGATACGGGTGGAGGAAGCTTGCGGGTGGAGGAAGTTTGCGGGTGGAGGAAGTTTGCGGGTGGAGGAAGGGTAGAGATACCTGAGACTACAAAAAAAGAATGTTGAAAGACTTCGAAAGTGGACATCCGAGGATCGCAAAGATGAAAGGGCCTACGCGCATTTATGTGAATTGGCCGAAGATGGACAAGGAAGTTGAATACGTAGCAAAAGGCTGCAGAGGATGTGCTCTGACAGCGAAATTGCCTTCTCAAAAATGAGAACCTTGGCCAGAAGTAAAAACTCCATGGACAAGACTTTTGCGGGTCCGTTAAATGGTTATTACTATTTAGTAGTAATTGACAGTTTTACAAAATGGCCAGAAATTATTAAGTAACGGCAATAAATTTTTGCACGAATTATCCGCAAGATTTGGCATCTCAGACGAGATTGTATCTGATAATGGAACACAACTTGCGTCCAGTGAATTTAGAAAATTCTGCAAAATGTTCACGGTAGAACATAAAACGATAGAACCTTACTACCCCAGATCACATAGAGAGGCAGAGCGTTTTGTGGGCACATTTAAAAGCGCTTTGAGAAAAGCAAACAAGAAAACCACAGATGAGTTCAGTCTACAACAATTCCTAAAGGTACACAGGAAGCTCACCAGCTGAGCTGATGTTCGCGAGGAAGGTGAAATCAGTTTTTGATAAACAGTTACCTGATGAGGAAAGAAAACGTACCAGGAAGACAATCCAAAATTGGTGATAAGGTGTACATGAGGTCGTATAAAAATGGAAAGCAATACTGGGAAGAAGGAAACATTATAAAGTACACACAGAAAATGATGTACGGAATTAAAAGCAGGAAAGCTATTGAAAAAGACACAGAAACCAAGAAGAGATTCATAGAAAACGAACTAGACAGATTGGAAGAACCTATGAAATGACTGTATGACACATTCCAGATATCAGCACCGTTACAGGTGGTTGAACCCACGCGTACAAGTGGAAGAAAAAGGAAGAACACAGAGTACCTACAAATAGACGCCAAAAAGAAAGGATATTAAGTTGGGGAAAATGATAAGATGGGAGGAGAAGATGAAAAAAGGAAAAGATTAAAAATGGAGATTTTGTAGTGAGAAAGTGGTATGAACCAGCCACTATAAAGTCAAACAGTTAGTCGTTGCAGAGGTCAGTATTAGTAGAGTCCTTGTACAAGTTCTCAGTTGGAGTCAGTGTCAGTTAGGTGATATATACGAGTTAGCGTCAAGGTAGACGTTACAAGGTTATTGTCTTGCGGAGCTGTCAGAGATAGTACGATAGACGAATCAAAGATAATAAGACGCGGAACGTCACCACAACATAATAGTGGCGACAAGAACATTATAGAGACGACGACAACATACAAGTGGACGAGGATGGACCTATAACAGTGTAGGGGTGCGCGTACCTGTGTGCGTGCATGTCTGCGTCTTTCGCTGTTTGTATATATACGCGTTGCGTTATAAGGCAGTATATAGAAAAGCTAGTTAATCTTTAGTTCCAATTAAAAAGTTCAGATTCTCTGCAAATGCAGATCTACGCGGCCCTTAATGACATTTTAGATCGACCACACATGTATAATTTGGTTCCAGTTGGCATAAATGTTAGTGACGGAGGGGAGGAGATGGTGGTGTGGTTGCGGTATTGGTCATGGTGGTGGTGATTATAGGGGGGATAATAGTGCTGTCGGTAGTGAGGACCATGGTGGTACTGGTGTTGCTGGTTGTGGTGGGGTGGACTATTGTGACGCTGAAATTGGTACAGGCGAATGTCATGGTGGTATTGGGGGTGGCTGTGTCAGGGGTAGAGGTGGGTGTTTTAAATGAGTGGAAGTTTCCTGTGAGCGTTCTTTGATTTCTATTATTAATAGTGTAATGAAATTAGCTACGTAACATTTATACAAAACGGCCCTAATTAATAAGCTGTAACCTATACAACTACACGAAAAGTACATACACACGTATATATATATATATGTGTGTGTGTACTTATGTGTGCATGCACATATATGTGTATCAGTATGCATATATGTATATATATATGTATATGTAGAGACATGTATCTCTCGCTCTCTCTTTCTCTCTCACTCCCTCTCTCTCTCTGTCTTAGTATATATATACATATATATATATATATATATATTATACATATATATATATATATATACACATATATATATACATTAGATAGATAGATACATACATGCATGCATATATATATATATATATACATACATACATACATATATGCCTACATATATACATACATGCAAACATATATACATACATGCATATATACATACACCGTCGCTTGACAACCAATGTTACTGTGTTTGCGTTCCGGAAGTTAGCGTTTCGGCAAAAGAGTCCGATAGAATAAGTACTAGGCTTACAGTCAATAAGTCCTGGGATCGATTCGTTCCACTAAATGCGGTGCTCCAGCATGGCCGCAGTCAAATGACTAAAACCAGTAAAAGAAAAAGGAATAAAATAATGGAGAGACTGAGACAAATGTTTAAATATTTGTATTGTACAAGAATTGACAAAAGGGTATGAATGATTCTATCACAAATGTAGTGATTAAGAGCGAAGGCTACTAACTCCAAGATTCCGAGTTCGATCCCAAACAGTGACCTGAATAATAATAATAATAATAATAATAATAATAATAATAATGAAAATTTAATAATAATTTAACTTTACTTAAAAAGAAAAGAAAATTTCAAACAGTACACCGAATCGCTTGTCCAATGGTTATAATGGAAGCGCGCCTGTCAGGAGGTTGTCAGCTTGACGGTAAAAAATTTTCTTATGGCAGAATATCTTCCACGAATACGAACCTGGAAAGTCACTTAAACGGGATTTGTCCCAAATTAAGCCTCCAAAGTTCACCACCACAACGACCAAAAAATCAAAAATGTAAAAGAACTAAATGGAGCCGGGAAGAATATAAAGAAGTAATATAC
>NC_068989.1:13860440-13863012 GCF_001194135.2 Octopus bimaculoides
TTGGAGGAGCCGGAATCCAGCTAGCAGACCAAACCTGGATGAAAACAGATTAGCAAATGTTAGAAGAGATATCTTTAGAAATACCAGACTTACAGTTGCAGAAGAGCATTATCGCTGCGAAAACAAAATCCATTCATGAATTTATTTATTTATTAATTTTTTTACATACATATTTTACCTGTGAATTTGCGTGTGTAAACTGGGAATGCATACAATGAGCTTTTCTGCCCTAGGCGTACGGAAAACACTCGGCGAGAAATGGAAGAAAATTTGAAGAAAGAAGAAAAAAACATAATAATAATAATAACATTGAAAAATACCTTTGAAATGAGAACCCAGGTTCGAAATTTCCTCAAGACACCCGATGAAGGCTGGAGGATATATCAGCCGAAACGTTGTGTTAACAACAAACAAGATGGGTACAAATATCAATCAAATGTAAATAATATTACTTCATGTGTTTATTATTGATATTGCTGAGGTTATAGAAGAATCAGTTCAGAAACCGAAGCATATAAATAGAACCGTCCTGTTATTTCAGACCGACAGAAAAGCCTGCTCGTGGAAAAAACGACGAAGTGGCTGAGCACTCCACAGACAGATCCACATTGAGCTCTTCTTGGGGAGATCCACAATGACACAGAATGTGACAAAGCTGTTCCTTCTGAATTGCAGACACAACTCATTTTTGTAAACTGAGTAGATTGAAGTAACGGCTTAATATTGATGAAAAGGAAGTCATTTTCCTTACTTTGAGACTGTGTTTTTCTAGGAGCATAAAGCAACATTGATTATATTTGGGGGTCGCATAATTAGCTTTCATGTTTGACTCAACACTGGAAAGTCTGTTAATAAAATGTTCTTCACGAAACAAACATTGGTTAATTAATATCACGTTTATTCTATTATAATAATTCCATTCACATTTACAATACTTTATAGGAATATTAAATCGACCCAGTACTTCATTGGTATTTTATTTTATCGACTATGGAAGAACAAAAAGCAACGTTAACCTCAGCGAGATTTGAACTCAGTGCATTAAAGGCCATCACTAGACTCCGCAGTAAACTTAGTCGGTTGGAGTAACGTGAAATAAACTGTCTTGCTGAAGGACACAACTCGCCGTGAACCGAATACCCAAACCATTAATACACGCGCCCCCACAAAGATATTATATAGAATAATATATTTGTAAAAATTTTTTTGGCATTCGGTGTATTTGTGAAAGGATATTAAAAGAAGCAATGATAAATGTACTTTAATGATAAATGTACTTTAATGAAATATTAAATAAATCAAAGTGAGTCATTCTAATCGATCGTTCTCTTGTATATTTAAAACAGACTATGAACAAAAATTGATTTCTTTCGTAGCTCTTAGTGAACATAAGAATCTCACAGGTTAAAAAAAGTTTACTTAAATCCTAATGAATATCTTTTGGCCCTAATTCTATATAAGATATAGTTTAAGTCAAAATCTTAAATGAATAATTACGAGTAATATATCAAAGTCTCCAGGTAATCCGGATTGCTTATATTCAAATGTCCCCACAAGTAAACCCGATCTTTAAAGATCCGAATACATTTCGATTACGCTTTTTGTATAATCGTGAAGACAATACTTCCTCGGCATAACTTGTAGATAAGTCTTCGCAACAATGTCATATCTCAGGAAAAGAACTGATTCCTTGCAGAGAATTTTGCTGAAATGCTAAAGTTGTGGACGATGTGTTCCATTATAATCATAATATAATGAAATATACATTTTCAATTAAAACCTGAAGTTTTGGACGCATCTTTATCTCATTTATCGATCAAATATTTTGTAGATATGTTCAATTCCTTAAAAGCAAGATCGAAATATATGTGTATGGGTTATCTACGTTTGTATGTGTTTACCTATATACTGTGTTTCATTGTGAAAGAGCGCCATCTTCACTACAGACATTTTAAAATAGCGCACAAAATATTAGAACTAAATTAAAATTGTAAAAAAAAGACTGTTACCCATTATGCTATTGTTAGTAAAGCATTGTCCTAGGTTTATATAAAACCCGGAAAGATGAAAGACAAACAACCGCTTGGTCATCTCCTACCGTGTCTCAGTATTGGAAATTTCCCAACAAGCGAAAATTCAAGACATTGTCAGATTCATCCATCAGTCTCGGACATTCCTCAAACCAAATATTCTCGATCTGACGGAAATCGTATCCTACTCAAGCAAGAATTCCTCTTTATATGGTTCTTAAACTTTACTGCTATTAGATTCTTCATTGTCCAAGAAAATATAGTCAGGTGATGGGTTGGGTGGGTTAGAGATACATACAATGAAATTAAATGGAATCTACTGATACACATTTAAATACGATTCTCTCACCAGCTTTTCTCTATTGCTCTTCTAACTCTGTTTTTTCTCCCCTTCTCTCTTTCTCTCTCTCTTTCACTATCTCTCTATCTGTGTGATATTGTATGCATATGTGTGTGTGTATTATATATATATACATACATACAAACATATATATATACATATATATATATATACATATATATATATATATATATATTTATAT
>NC_068989.1:13863094-13863869 GCF_001194135.2 Octopus bimaculoides
TATATATATATATATATATATATATATATATATATATATATATGTATGTATGTATGTATGTATCCGTGTGATATTGTATGCATATATGTATGTGTGTATCATATATATATAAATACATACATACATATATATATGATACATAAATATATGTATGTATGCATGTGTGCATATATATGTATGTACGCATATATGTATATATATGCATATATATATGTATGTATGTATGCATAAATACATGTCTGTGTGTTTGTATATGTGCATGTATGCATGTATGCATGTATATATATACGTATATACAGATATATATATATATATATATTTATATATATGTGTGTGTATGTATGTATGTATACGCGTGTCTTTATGTTTACGTAGGTGTGTGCACAATGTCTTAATCGTGGTTTGTAATATATGCACACTGTATATATACGTGCCAGTTTGTCTTTGAGCAAACGTATGCTTCTCAGCCAATGTAGAGCTGGACGCCAGACAATCATGTGAATTCCATGACATAAGTGTCTCCACTGTTTTCTTCTGCAAGAGTTTTAATAATCTTCGCTCTTGTTGTGGATAACCTCTGTGACCTCCATTCAGATCCGCCCTGTGGTGTGTATTAACATTTGTCGAAGACGCACACAATCATGCACATATGCAAATAGGCATACATGTATACAAAATGCCATTAATTATGTATATATACACGCATATAAAAATGTATATGTTTGAATGTGTGCTTGTTGATTATAGCATATATATATATATATATATATATATA
>NC_068989.1:13864181-13867910 GCF_001194135.2 Octopus bimaculoides
ATATATATATATATATATATATATATATATATACAAACATACATATGTACGTGTGTGTGCGTGTATGTACGTACGTATGTATGCATTCATGCATGTATTTATGTTTGTATGTATGCATACCCGCATGCATGCATGTATGCATGCATGTATACATGCATGTATGTATGTATCTATCTATCTATGTATCTATGCATGCATGTATGTACGTATACGTGTGTGTGTGTGTATTTGCGAAGCCACTCTTAACAGCAACAACACTTTGAAGTGAACAATTGCTCTGAATATTGAATATTAGACTCACGAGCGCTGGCAAGCACGCACGCACGCACGTGCAAACACACACACAGAAGCACGTGCACCTACATTACACACCATATGAACATACTCAAACGTCGAAAAGCACACACAAGTCAGACATTCAGAAATCTACCAGTTAGCAAATTCTGTATATACACAAGTGTTGAACGGTTAGAAAAATTATATTTAACAGCTAAATTTGATGCCTGCATATATACACACACCAACCATAACTAGACTTCATTGAAACGACTTCTGTCCATTCTACCATTCTACATTCGACAGATTAAATTTAGAGAACTTTATTTTGGGACTGTCACTGGACATGTTCATTGAATCGTGCAAGCCCTGATTTTCGGCGCGAAAAATATTGTCACATATTAACGAGAATAAGTAAGGCAAGGGCCGCTTTTCGCCTGTTAAAACAAGAATGGGGCGCAAGTGTAATTTCAATAAAGAACAAAATAAGAATTTTTAACACTAACGTAAAAGTGGTGTTATTGTATGGGGCTGAGACATGGTGAACAACAGTTAAGTCGAATAAGCAAACACAATCATTCATCAACAGATGCTTGCGTAGTATACTTAAAATTAGATAGCCCAAACACATAAGCAATATGGCGCTATGGCAAAGAACGAATCAAGTTTCGATTAGGGAGCAAATATTTAAGAAAAAGTGGAAGTGGATTGGTAGCACAATTAGAAAAGACACACCAAATGCAGCGAAAAGTGCTTTACAATGGAATCCGGGTGGATATAGAAAGAAAGGTAGGCCTAAGAACTCGTGGCGTAGATCAACACAAAAGGAACTAGAGAAAGGGGGACATTCATGGCAGAGTATAAGTACAGAAGCGAAAAATTATGCGACTTGGAATTCAATTATAAGTGGCCTATACTCCGCGTTGGAGGGTTAAAGGCAAAAAAATAATAACGCACGGGCGTAGGGGGGGGGGGCTACACAAATCTCAGTCAGGCTAAAGGGTTTGATCCGAGCAAAAAAAATAGTTTAATAGGTGTGAAACAACTTGCTGTAAACGAATATGAAAAAAAGAAAATGCGCGCTCACGAACGGGGTGGGGTGGGGGAGAGGACTCGGAAAATTCTCATCGTGAATTTTCCGAGTCGGCTCACCACAGCCAAAACAATAAAGTGTAACAGGTGTAAAACAACTTGCTGTAAACGAATATGAAAAAAGATTACTGCTAATCAGGAGAACTTCCTGTATTACATTTGAGAGATAAAAAGATTCAGACAACCTTGAATGCTAGGGATTGCCACTAGACATGTTCACTCAACCGTGACAGCTTTAACTAACGATGCAAAACATATTTTCACTTGACATTAAAGAGCGGACGTAGAGGAGAGCTTGCACGAATTTCTAAAACCTGATCGTCTGATCATCCTCGACCAAATCAAAATCTATCCAAAACTGATAAGGCGTAGGAGTGGCTGTGTGGTAAGTAGCTTGCTTACGAACCACATGGTTCCGGGTTCAGTCCCACTGCGCGGCATCTTGGGCAAGTGTCTTCTACTATAGCCTCGGGCCGACCAAAACATTGTGAATGGATTTGGTAGACGGAAACTGAAAGAAGCCCGTCGTATATATGCATATATATATATGTGTGTGTGTGTATGTGTGTGTGTGTATGTGTGTGTGTATGTTTGTGTGTCTGTGTTTGTCCCCCCGGCATCGCTTGACAACCGATGCTGGTGTGTTTACGACCCCGTAACTTAGAATAAGTACTAGGCTTACAAATAATAAGTCCTGGGATCGATTTGCTCGACGAAAGGCGGTGCTCCAGCATGGCCACAGTCAAATGACTGAAACAAGTAAAAGAGAATAAAAAGAGAGTAAAAAATACTAATTTGAGCCATGTTTTCTCTATAAAAAGAAGGCAATTTTTTAATTCCAGTCACTAGCAAGGCAATTGCAGTATAGCTCTACACGCCTTTCTCTCTCAACTTTTGAAAATCAGAGAAATCTGAAACCGGTTAAGTCATTAAAAATTTAGAAATATATATACTTCTGCATACAGGCATGTATATAATATAGAAATGTTTGGTCGTAAAAAATATAAATATTTGATCAATTGATAGGCGATTGTTGTCTGAAAAAGAAAAAGAAATAATAATATGAAACGTTTTTCATTAAAAAATATAAAATTTCCTTTCAATAAAAATAATTCAGCTGAAATATATTTAGTGAAAATAGAACACTACTTACTGTTTGAATCCATGCGAGAGTAGATTCTTCTCATTTTGCTGTCCATTTCAGAGATATTCGCCTACTATTTATTTTCCTAGAGATGAAAGGTTTAGATTCCAATGACAAACAGTGTGTAATTTTATCTTCATCAGTCTGAAATGATTATATTTTTATAGACCTTTTTTTTTTTATTAATAGTACTAAACGGTGCTTCAATTTTATTGATGGTAAGCACATACACGCACAAAGACACATACACGCACAAACACACTCCCATGCACAAACACACTCCCATGCACTTATATATATATAGATGTATGTATCTATGCGTGTGTATATACGTACGTACCTACATATATATATATATTTGTATAGATAAATAGATACATACATACATATATACATAAATAGATACATACACATACATAACTGCGTACATACATACATACCTAAATGCGTACATACATACACATACATACTTACAGACACACACACACACACACAAATATATATATACATACACACATACATATACGTGTACATCTATGTTTATGACTTTATTTCTCTACTTAAAGCAATGTTCTCATCCTAAACATTCATTTGTCCTATTTCTTCGGTAAACTCTCCCTTTCTATCTCTTTCCCTACCTTTCTGCGTATAAATATATATATATATACATATATATATATATATATATGTGTGTGTGTGTGTGTGTGTGTGTGTGTGTGTGTGTGTGTGTGTATGTGTGTGTGTGTGTGTGTGTGTGTTTGTATATATATATATGTATGTATATATATATACATATATATACAAGAGTACACATTCAATTAATCTTTATACTTAGACACGTGCATGCCCACAGACAGTTTAACCGTGTCGCTATTGTTTCCCCTGCCATCCACGTCTCAAACAACATTCTGATCACTTCATCATGTGCCACTGTTAACTCAGTTACTTTTTTTTTTTTTTCCCAACTTCCATGCTTTCTCTCAAAGTTCCTTACAGAAAAAGAACGTACGCCCGAAACGTCAAACACTTCTTTCTTCTTTCCTGAATGTAAACGTGTCCGTTCTCCCCTCACCTGCCTCGGCTCCCTCTCTTGTCTTTGCTTTTTTGTTTTGTGCAATTTTGAACCCCACACACACATGCACACACACATACATGTGTGTGTGTTGTTTAGAGGGAGGGAGAGTGAAAAATGGAGAACAAGAGACCTAAATATTCAT
>NC_068989.1:13868734-13869197 GCF_001194135.2 Octopus bimaculoides
ATGGAGGAATGTAGTGGCGGACAAAAAACAAGACAGGAAAACAAACAGAAAAGGCTTTACGGCCAGACGAGAAAAATTATGTGTGTAAGAACGCGATGAGGCACGGACCCGAGAGGGACAAAGTGGTGCGTGCGTTGCTTGGCGAAAGCCAAGGAAGGAAAGGATTATTGACCGGAAGCATGTGACCATGCCGGTGTAAAGGGAAGAGAGAGAAACAGAGGGAGGAAGTAGAAGAATAGGTGAGCAACGAGAGGAAAAGAGAAAGAGAGGAAAAACGAGGGGGAAAAAGAGATACGTAGTAGTAACAGAGGAAACATACATACAGAGACAGACAGACAGGCTCACAAAGCGGTTGATAGATAGATACATGGATACATAGATAGATATACACAATGATGCATTTATATATTTGCATATGCATACACACACAAATATAATAAATATGTGTGTATACATATATCTA
>NC_068989.1:13869207-13872004 GCF_001194135.2 Octopus bimaculoides
ATATATATGTATGTATGTATGTATATCAAGCATACACGCTTATAGACTGTAGAATTAATTGCTTCTCTACATCTGAGTCTGTGTCTGAGTATTCCTAGTTCTTAAATGATTAACACCATATCTGCTACATATGCATTTCTCTACCCCTTTATCTCTCTCTTACTCTTTCCCCCCTCTCTCACCTCCTGTATTTTTTTTTAGATTTCATCATCTCCTACTACAGATAAAACTCCTGATATATATTTTGACTCTATATTTACATGAACAAGTTCTTTTCTTTTCAAAAAAAAATATTTCCCATATGCATGTTTGTATATATACCATTAATGTTTTCCGCTGGAACAATCTACTGAGCCTTATTATTCACATATATTTATTTAATTTCTCTCTTTTTTTTTTTTTTTTTTTTTTGCTCCCTTCACTGACTGAAAAAATTCCCACCATTTTCAATCCCTGAAGGTGTACAAGGAACTCCTTGCATATTAAGAATTTAGGTGATCACCTTATCATAAAGGTTTCAGAAAGGGTTAATTCATTCCCAGTTGAAAGTGACAGCCAATATTTTCTTTAGCATCGCTCTACGTACCCTCGGCTATCACGCATTATTTTATTTTGGGAATTTTTTTTTTTCTCTCAGCCTCATACAGTTTCTGTCTTTGTAGTCAAAGATAATTTTTTTCTTTGTGTTCAGTGAAAAGAAAAAGGGGGGGAAAAAGAACAAAACAGAATAATAACTAATAAAGAAAAAATATGTCAATAATATGTGATTGAGTTATCATCATATGGTTGCGAATTTAATTCATGCTTTTAAGCAATTCAGCTCGTTTGAGGCGGTTGACACTGTTCATTTGCAAATGTCAACAAGTGTTCTTGAATTAACAGAGCAAAATAATGTAATAACTCTTGCTTAAAATGCAGTTAAATGTTAGTCTGAAGGCGTGGTTGGTTGACTAACTGGCTATGGCTGTTGTTGTTGATGGTAGTAGAAGTGGCGGTGGTGCTAGTGGTGCTGGTGGTGTGTTTAGAGACATTGCTGTGGTACAAGAAAATCCAGACGCCCAGTCTTCAAGATGGCGTCATTGGTAACAGTAATTGGTTGACATGTAGACATAATGCATGCAAGCGAACATAAATGCATGTGGGTGTGTGTGTGTGTGTGTGTGTGTGTGTGTGTGTTTATGTATGCATATATGTATTATTTAATTCTTTTATTCTTGTACTTGTTTTGCAGCCATGCTGGAGCACAGCCTTTAGTCGAACAAATCGACCCCTGGACTTATTCTTTTTAAGTCCAGTATTTATTCTATCGGTCTCTTTAGCCAAACCCCTAAATTACGGCTACACAAACACACCAACATAGTTTGTCAAGCGATGGTGGAGAAACAAACACACACACACAGAGATACATATGTATATACATGACGGGCTTCTTTCAATTTCTGTCCAAATCCACTCACAAGGCCTTGGTCGGCCCGAGGCTATAGTAGCAAAGATTTGCTCAAGATGCCACGCAGTGGGACTGAACCTGGAACTATGTGGTTGGTAAGCAAGCTACTTGCTACACAGCAAACTCCTGCCAATACATTTACATGCATATATAGGTACAGGACGTCACCAACGGTTCAAACAACATGAAATACGTAAACAAACGAGTTAAATACGTAAACGAGAGAAAAATGAAAGACACTTCATGAGTTGTCGGCTGACAGACAGACAGAGAGAGAGACAGACAGATAGATAGATAGATAGATAGATAGATAGATAGATAGATAGATAGATAGATAGATAGATAGATAGATAGATAGATATTTGTATCCCTGCTTGTCTTTGTCTTGTTCAGTTCATTCGGTATTTTTTTTCTTGTGCTCAATCTCAGCCGCGTTTTAAATATTTTGTACGTGCGTGTGTGTGTGCGCGCGTGTGTATGCGTGCCTTTATTTTTAGCAAGCTTTATGTGTATATTTTTAAGAATGAAACTGCTTAAATGTCTTGTTTGAGATAAATTATGTAGGAGTGACGATATCATAAATAAGCCGCTATCAATATAAGCACTACTAACAACGCCCAACACGCAGGATTGTCCATGCATTAAATATCAAAATAGACAAGTGTGGAGTATATAAACGTAAATACAATTTAAAACTGGAATTTGAGAACGTATTTTCTAAATTCTTCAAACTACCCTTTGAAAACAAACTGTTTTGATAAGAACAATTATTGAATTACTAAACGAGAACCACACAGTTCGACAACAAATCTAGAGAAAAATGATAGCATCATTCTGTGTAGGATTGGCCGTTTAGATAGTATTATAACGTATAAAAAGAATCGTATGCCAAATGTTCTGCAAATGTATTTGATGACAAGAGTTGTTTTAAACATAAGGGGATACTAGAGATCAAATTTTTCGAGAAGAAATTGATAATCTTGAAACAGTGATACAAGAGGCTGTGTGAGAAACTTACTGAAAATGATGACAGCAACCACTAGCCGTCAAGTTTGTTTTGATTTAGCAAGCTATACGCTGAAAAACGAAATGATACATTACTAAAAGAGTAATGATACATTACTAAAAGAGCCGATGTCACAAATCTTAAAACTGAAGGTCTAAAATTTGGAATAACATTCATGGTTTCCTACGAATGACCCGTCTTTGTTGTTTCCTGTCCGTTTTTGTATCGTCTATCTGTCCGTGTGTTTTTTATTGTCGTCTGTTATGTTACGTTCTTATTCCATTTTTTTTTTACTTATATATATACGTGTGTGTGTGTGTGAAAGTATATATATATATATATAT
>NC_068989.1:13872056-13877029 GCF_001194135.2 Octopus bimaculoides
ATGTATATATATATACAAGGTGTCCACAAAGTCTGGGTACATGGCGTAAATAAAATCGTACCATAAACAATTAAATATAAGAAATAATAATTTCTTAAAGTATGTGTTAATCCCCATGTACCCAGACTTTGTGGACACCCTGTATATATATATATTTAAAAGATTTTAGTGTATGGCTAGTTTACAGAAAGGTATTTAACCGTAATCTTCAGTCATGGCCACTGCAGCCACTGCGTTTGACGAAAGTCAAACGCAGGGATTGCATAAAAGATGAATATATTATCTTAGTTACTGTCTTTGAAAGATTCAGTAAACCTAGTCTGTCCTCGACTTAAATGAATCTAAAAGCCAATCGCTTGGCTCTGGTACCAACAAATACTTCAAAAATATTTCGTCCCCATCTCTTTCTCACTCTCTCTATCTCTATCTATTCCCTCTCTCATTCCCTCCCTCTCTCTCTCTCTCTCTCTCTCTCTCTCTCTCTGTTGTTTATCTTGACACAAAATCCACTGCCAAGACATATAAAAGTCACGTGAATTAGAGTCTACTACACCCATAACAAAAGAATATATTAATTCTTCTACTGACAACCTAAAGATCAACGTTAAAAAGAGATAAAAAAATACAAGCACCATTATAAAAAAGCAATCAGATTTTATTATCAATGCTTTTTTCCTGTGCTCAGCTATTAAATTTGAACAAATTTTATAACAGAGCGTATGAAAACTTCCGTATTGAAGTCATTTGGATTGACATCATTCCATATGATTTCATTTGGAAGCTTTTAAAACAACAATATTAATAAACGCTGTCTCAGAATGAAAAGCAAAAAAGAAATATTAGAAGAAAAAAAATATGCAAGCCACTCTTAGCAACCTTTAAGTGTTAAATGGTACCACTTAAAACGATACTTGTTAATAACAACAGTAAACTCAAATCCACCAATTAAGTGTTATGTAGGAGAAAAAAATGTTTTGTGAAGCGTGAGTGATCTTTTCTGGAATCAAAGTGCTTGATCATTGCTTATGCAGCACCAGAACTGTTAAACGGAGAACTAGAGAGCGAATAGTTTGCATAACGACGAAATGTTATAAATTAGTTCTTTAACCCTTAACTTCAGAAAAACAGCAACATTAGCAGGAAGTGTAACCTCTTTTGTAATTAACTGTTAGAGTGAAAGCTTTTGCAACCCCACAACAAGTGATAGCTACAAGATACCAATTATGTCATGTTATTTTACAGGAGATGCCACAAAATGCAATCAATTTGTTTTGTGATTGTACGGCAGGTAGAATCGTTATCAAGCCGGGCGAAATACTTAGCGGCATTTCGTCCGTCTTTATGTTCCGAGTTCAAATTCCGCCGAGGTCGACTTAGGCTTTCATCCATTCGAGGTGGTTAAAATAAGTATCAGATGAGCACGGGAGTCGATGTAATCGATTAGATTCCAGATCCGAATTTGCTGGCCTTGTGCCTAAATTTGAAATCAATATATTATCTGACTTTTAAGATGGCGCGCTGGAAGTATCGTTAGCCCGTTAGGCAAATGCTTGTCCGTCTTATGTCGGGGTTCAAATTTCGCCGAGTTTAACTTTGCTTTTCATCCTTTGGCGGTCGATAAAGATAAGTATCAATTGAACACTGGGATCTTTATAATTGACTTTTACCCTCCCATCGAACATGCTGGCCTTGTGCCAAAATTTGAAACCAATATATAATTGGACTTTGCGGTTTTAAGATTTTCTAATAATAAATATACTTTGCAATTGTGGAAAGAACAGCTCCAAGTTAAGCGTGAAACGACGATTTAAATTTAGGATATGTATGCATTCCAATAGAAATGTTATTGGTGGAACATTCCCAGCAGAGTATCTGCTAAATACAGACAAAAGCCGAGCAGAATGAATAAAAATCATCTACAGGTACGTGGGTAGGACGCTGTTCGGAGGAGATGAAGATTTCAGTCAAAATCTGTACAGAAATGAAAAATATGAAATTTAGATTTGAGACTCACAATTCCTCTAGCGGAATTATAAATTCCTGTTTGTATCCGTATACATTCATCAGCAGATTTTCTTACGTGCTTAAGGAATAATGTTCTTTTTCCGTTCTAGGTCGAAGGCCCGAAATTTTGGGGGAGAGGAACCAATCGATTATATCGACTCCAGTGCGTAACTGGTACTTATTTCATCGACCCCGAATGAATGAAAGGCAGAGTCGATCCCGGCGGAATTTGAACACAGAACGTAACGGCAGACGAAATACCGCTAAGCATTTCGCCCGGCGTGCTAACGTTTCTGCCAGCTCGCTGCCTTGCTTAAAGAATAATATTAATTCAAACAGGATCTAAAGCTGCAAATTAAGCAAATTTTACATTGTGGTGGAGTTATGAGAATATGCAAGACTTTCCTAAATGTTTAGAATATAGGACGATGTATTTGCTTTAAAATTACGATAGTGGGATTGGAGTAATTAGTTGAAAACCAATCCCAAACTTTGGAAGGAAAATTCGGAAAAATATTAATATAGAAAATTGTGTGTGGTAAGTAGCCTGCTTACCAACCATATGCTTCCGGGTTCAGTCCCACTGTGTGGCACCTTCGGCAAGTGTCTTCTACTATAGCTTCGGATCGTCCAAAGCCTTGTGAGTGGATTTAGTAGAAAGAAACTTAAAGAAGCCCGTCGTGTGTGTGTGTGTGTGTGTGTGTGTGTGTGTGTGTGTGTGTATGGGTCTGTGTTTTGAACTAACCCCCAACATCGCTTGACAACCGATGCTGGTGTGTTTATGTCTCTGTTACCTAGCGGTTCGGCAGAAGATACTGACATTATAAGTACTAAGCTTACAAAGAATAAGTCTTGGGGTGGATTTGCTCGACTAAAGACGGTGCTCCAGCATTGCCGCAGTCAAATTACTGAAACAAATAAAAGAATATCTGTATATACACACGCACTGTATATTTCTTTATTGCCCACAAGGGGCTAAACATAGAGGGGACTAACAAGGACAGACAAAGGGATTAAGTAGATTACATGGACCCCAGTGCGTAATTGGTACTTAATTTATCGACCCCGAAAGGATGAAAGGCAAAATTGACCTCGGCTGAATTTGAACTCAGAACGTAACGGCAGACGAAATACCAATAAGCATTTCGCCCGGCGTGCTAACGATTCAGCCAGCACGCCGCCCTACGCACACATGGTACATGTGTCTCTGTATTGGCGGGTGTGTTTGTGCATGTGTGACAGTGAGTCATGTTTGCTTCTGATTGTTACTGGTTTCTGGCATCGCCGAGCAGTTCCTTTCTCGTAGTCTGTGCGTTTTCATGCTTTTATAATCTTGGGTGCGGGCAACCGTCAACCAAAGCGATATTTCTCAGTTTACTAGTTTGGTGGGGCTTCGACAATTTCTACATGTATTTGATATATATTTTCTGTTTTTTTCTTTTCCTCTGTTTTTTATTTTTATTTTTTTAATTTTTTTTTTTTTAGTCTCTGAGAACGGATTAACATTTACTTCTCTTTTTCATGAGTTTGGTTTTGACGCATCCCTTTTTATGAAGCACGAGTCTCTTTCGGTACTGAAACGAAAAAAAAAAAAAAAACAGCTATCATTAGTTATTAGTCAGAAACTGGTTAATTTTTGCTGTTCACAATCTAGTAGCAATAATCAATTTTCAATTCCCTTTTCCTCGTTTACCTATACAATGAGGGGGGAAAAAGCCATCATTACCAGTTATATTGAATATACTTTTCTATTCTAGGGACCAGGCCCGAAATTTTGGGGAAGGAGGCCAATCGATTAGATCGACCCCAGTACGCAACTGTTACTTAATTTATCGACCCCGAAAGGATAAACGGCAAAGTCGACCTCGGACGAATTTGAACTCAGTACGTAAAACAGACGTAATACCGCTAAGTACTTTGCCCGGCGTGCTAACGTTTCTTATTTCTTTACTGCCCACAAGGGGCTACACACAGAAGGGACAAACAAGGACAGACAAAGGGATTAAGTCGATTATACCGACCCCAGTACGTAACTGGTACTTAATTTATCGACCTCGAAAGGATGAAAGGCAAAGTCAACCTCGGCGGAATTTGAACTCAGAACGTAACGACAGACGATATACCGCTAAGCATTTCGCCTGGCGTGCTAACGTTTCTGCCGGCTCACCGCCTTTATCCGTTCGAATATCTATTTCTTTATTGCCCACAGGGAGCTAAACACAGAGGAGACACACAAGGACAGAAAAAGGAACTAAGTCGAATACATCGTCCCTAGTGCGTAACTGGTACTTATTTAATCGACTCCGAGAGGATGAAAGACAAAGTCGACATCGGCGGAATTTGAACTCAGAACGTAAAGACAGACGATATAACGCTAAGCATTTCATCTGGCGTGCTAACGTTTCTCCCAGCTCGCCGCCTCTTTCCGTTCGAATATTGAAGCCTCTTAACCTCAACAACAAATCATTTTCTGTCCTTTCACTAAAGACCTCTTGACGCCATTTTCTGATCGTCTGATATTTGTGGACGGTTAGTATATTATTCAACAAACATTTCTATGTTTAAACCTGATACAAGCATACAAAATCCTCCTTTTAATTGAGTTAAGTGCTTCAGCACTTTATTTACTCATTAATAATCGCATTCTCTAATAGCAGAGTCCCTCATCTGTTCCGTGTGAATAAGTGCTTTTCCATCTTTCTATCTGACCCCATCCAATCCACTTAACCCTGTCTCAATAATAGCACAGGTATCTAAATTACATTCGTCAAAATCTGCGGCATATGTAGGGTTTGTGTTTAAGTAGGTTTACGTGTATGTATGTATGTGTGTGTGTGTGTCTGTGTGTGTGTGTGCATGTGCATGTGTGTGTGCATGTGTATGTGTGTGTATGTGCGTGCGTGTGTTTTTGTGTGTGTTTGTGTATACATATATATATATATATATATATATATATATATATATATATA
>NC_068989.1:13877300-13883683 GCF_001194135.2 Octopus bimaculoides
ATATATATATTATTTATATTATTATATATAAATATATATATGTATATATAGATATATATATATATATGTGTGTGTGTGTCTACATATATATATGTATATAAATATGTGAGTGTGTGAGTGTGTGTTTGCGCGTGTGTGTGTGTGTGTGTGTGTGTGTGTGTGTGTGTGTATGTGTGTGGTTTAGATAACCATTACAGCACAAGTCGTAGAGAAACAACCTCAAAGCATATAGAACGGTTTAGGCATTTACCTTACGATTCAATATTTCGGCACTAAAACGCCTGTTTCAAAAGAGCAAACAAATTCTTAGCTTTGATCTGCTCAAATATATATGTGTAAATTGGGATGTGTGACAAATGTTGCGCTGATTTTCTCTGTTTCATTAGTTTGCTAATTAGTTTTGCACAGATCTTGTATCTTGATGCTTTAGTGACGAAATTTGTATTAATTAAATCCGTATATGAACAACAGACAGGATTTGCGTTCTGATAATTGGATAATATAACCCTACCAAACTACGCACGTCGAAGACCAACTTTCCTCACTCGCGCCTATCGATACTGATCAGATCTAACTTTCAATAAAGGTTTTTTAAAGCTGAAATACTGATGTATAAAGTGAAACTCTCAGCCGTTGATTTTATTTGGCTTCTGTTTCCTTCTGATTATTTCTCACTTGTAGGAGCTTCCTTAAACACCGTTGACTCTACTCCATGCAGTTACATACAAACTATACTATACAAATATAAATATAGAAATAAAGATATATTCTTTTCTACTCTAGGTAGAAGGCCCGATATTTTGGGGAAGGGAGCCAGTCGATTAGATTGACTCCACTACGCAACTGGTACTTAACTTATCGGCCCCGAAAAGATAAAAGGCAAAGTCGACCACGGCAGAATTTGAACTCAGAACGTAAAGACAGAAGAAATACTGCTAAGCATTTCGCCCGGCGTGCTGACGATTCTGCCAGCTCGCCGCCTTAAACTCAGTAATAAATAATGCCTTCTACTATAGGCACAAGGGCTGAAATTTTAGGGACGGAGACTAGTCGATTACGTCACTGGTTTCTTAATTTATCGACCTCGAAATGATGAAAGGCAAAGTCAACCCCGGCAGAATTTGAACTCAGAACGTAGCGAAGAGCGAAATACCTATTTCGTTATTGCCCACAAGGGGCTAAACATAGAGGGAACAAACAAGAACAGACGAACGGATTAAGTCGATTACATCGACCCCAGTGCGTAACTGGTACTTAATTTATCGACCCCGAAAGGATGAAAGGCAAAGTCGACCTCGGCGGAATTTGAACTCAGAACGTAATACCGTTAAGCATTTCGCCCGGTATGGTAACGATTCTGGCAGCTCGCCACCTTAATTCAGTTATAAATAATAGCTTATAATTCATTAGGTTACAACTCAAAAGTTTAGAACCAAAGGGTGAGAACAGCCTTACAAACTCGAATCACACCTCTTCTGTAATACCATACAAACGTGCTGCTAATTACACCAAACCGACCTTCCGACTTCGAACAAACCCAACTTCGATGCATTAATCTTACCAACTAGAAAATTTATTCATTTATGCATTTTCTTCAGTTGTTTTTGTTTTGTTTTGTTTTGTTTTTCTTCTGATGTTTCCAAGCCATGATCTCACTCAATTAATGCTGTTAGAATTTATTGTAAGTCTTTCGCTCTATTGGCGTCTTGCAACAATGTGATGTGACGCCGCTAATTACGCCTCAGTTGCTGTTAAGACGGCACTTTACGCTGCTATACAAACGGCTTCTTGCATACAATTTTTTTGTCTTTTATTTTTTACTTGTTTCAGTTGTTAAACTGCGGCCATGCTGGGGCACCGCCGTGAAGAATTTTTTGATGAATGAATAGAAACCCAAAACATTTTATTTTTTAATTTTTTTTAAAGCCTGGTACTTATTCTATCGATCTCCTTGCCGGTCCTCTAAGTTACAGGAACGTAAACACACCAACACGGTGATTGGGGGACAAACACAAACACAAACACACACACATGCATATATACATATGTATATGTACCTGTGTGTGTGTGTGTGTGTGTGTGTGTGTGTGTGTGTGTGTGTGTGTGTGCGTGAGAGCGCGTGGCCTATTGGTTAGGGTGTTGCACTCGTTATCTAGTGATCGTGAGTTCAATTCCTAGACCTGGTGGTGCGTTGTGTTCTTGAGCAAAACACTTTATTGCACGTTGCTCAGTAATCGCTTCGACACCTGATGTGTGGTACACCGTGCAGTGGAGGCGCAATGGCCCAGCGGTTAGGGTAGCGGACTCGTGGTAGTAGGATCGCGGTTTCGATTCCCAGACCGGGCGTTGTGAGTGCTTATTGAGTGAAAACACCTAAAGTTCCACAATGCTCTGGCAGGGGTTGGTGGCGAACCCTGCTCTACTCTTTCACCACAACTTTCTCTCACTCTTACTTCCTGTTTCTGTTGTACCTGTAATTCAAAGGGGCCAGCTTTGTCACACTGTGTCACGCTGAATATTCCCGAGAACTACGTTAAGGGTAAACGTGTCTCTGGAATGCTCAGCCACTTACACGTTAATTTCACGAGCAGGCTGTTCTGTTGAGCGGATCAACTGGAACCGTCGTCGTCGTAACCGACGGAGTGCCAACCGACCAACCAACCAACCAACCAACCAGCCAAGGTACACGGTGCAATTGTTAAGGCAACGTTGAATATATAGAAAGAGTGAGCTAATATGCTGCACGAACATGACATTTTCCTTTTTTTCCTTTTAGTGTTGATAAAAATACCCCAAACCCGGACTTTGGTTTGGCCTAACTTCATTAACATCGGATCAAACGCCTTGCAGTTGTCACGGTTCTTTGCGACCTGAGTTCAAACTCCAGCACAGCCTATTTGGTGAGTAAATTTAACAACATGGAACCCTGATTAACTTTAGCGGAGTGCATGCTGTAACAAACATTCGGGTCGCTGATGTGGGGAAATCTTCCACCTCCTGCAAGTCACGCAGGTCTTCTAAAGAAACATACAACACTGCCATATCTACTAACTAAAAAATTTAAAAGAACCATCCATTTTCTCTTTAAGGTTAATATCTACATTATTTACACAACAAAAAATTCAAGTTCTTGAATTTTTAATTTAATTTCTTTCATTTATATTTTTATGTATTTTATTTCGTTTATTTCTTATATATTTTATCTTATTTATTTTATATATATTCTGTTTCCTTTATTTTTTATAAATTTATTTCTTTTAGTTTCCTTTCCCGAAATAAGAGCGATATTTTAATTCTTCAAGAATGTTTGGAGTTCCTCATATCACCATATCATTTTTTATCCGGCTTATGTGGACTCAAGCCATTGACCTAATTCAGTTATTTCCGTCAGCTTAATTTATGTATATATGATCTCTTGTGTATGAATAGGTGTGAGTAATATATACATGTATGTATGTATGTATGTATGTATGTATGTATGTATGTATTTGCATGTATATTTATATCTATGCACGCACTCGCTCGCAGTGAAATTCCGATCGGGTGATCATCATAGTAACAATCAAAGAAAGAGAAAACGAACTCGCTGATTCAGGGAAAACATATCTGGTTTACCTTTTATTTACAGCATTGGCATATTGTAAGGAAACAATGAAACGTATGTCTTTATGTATATATATATATATATATATATATATATATATATATATATATATATATATATATATGTATGTATATACATATATCCATACATAAATACATATACATACGAAAATACACACATAATATATTTATGCAAGTGTATGTATGTATGTATGTATGTACTATATATATATTTATGAATGTGTGTGTACATATACATATACTTACGTACATGCATAAGTACATACACGCAGACGCACACATACATACATACACACATACATACATACATACATACATACATACATACATACATACATACATTACATACATACATACATATACACATGAACTGATACACGTGTATAATTGCATCCGCCACCCAATCCCGCAGACAAACCGCTCCCACAGTTTGACAGCAGAACCATTGTAATAACTGTTATGCGTCTACAAGATCTACAATCTACATGGAATGTGAGACAATAAAATATTCTGATGCCATGACAATCAATCACTTATACGACCCCGTCAGCGACGTGGCCAGCTACTATCTATGAGGTTCTGAGTTCAATTTCCGCTTAACTAATTGTATCGCCTGAAAAAAAAATTCGCTTTTCTTTTAATTTTTTTTTACATTTTTTTTTTTGTTTTTGCATTTATATTGTCTTGGTTAAGTTTTCTGAATTCCTTTCCTGAAGAAAAAGAAACCATGTAAAAAATAAAAAAGTGGCTGATGTTAAAGTTTGGGGAGCCGGGATCATACTTGACATGTTTATTCTATAAAACGAAATAAGAAAAAAAATGGGCCAAAAAATAAAGGAAGAAAGAGCATTAATAATCGTGATTGGTTGAGCCGGCTGACCCCTCTCACTTGCAATGCTCTGATTAAATTCCTGAAGAAACCATGCCAAAGAAAACTGCTTTTATTCCTCTCGAAACATAAAGGCAGTAAGAGGAAATTTTAAGGAGAATTGACAGGGTGATAGTGTTATCAATAATGTCACATAAAGCAATCCGAAGCCATGGTATTCGGCAATGTAACAGTATTGAAGCAATGGAGTTTATCAGATTATCAGCATGGTTAATCTTGGTCGTATCAGTCATTAGAATGCGGATATACCGGAGGAACACGTCTAGTATTCACGCAAATAATTATGTCAGTCATAGTACTGACATATCGATAGTTATATATCGAATCGCTACATCGTGTCGTGCTTGTGACGTAAGGAGAAACAATATGATATGTCTGTTTCCGCTCGTAAACATAAACACTGGCAGGAATATCAACACGAACATGCGCATGCACACCATACACGCACAAACTGGGATGCATAGATGCATACACGCATGCACATGCGCATATATATACGACTATCTATATTTATTTGTATAATATACATACATATATAGGCGCAGGCGTGGCTGTGTGGTAAGAAGCTTGAAGTAAGAACCAACTACATGGTTCCGGGCTCAGTCCCACTGCGTGGCAAGTGTCTTCTATAGCCTCAGGCCGACAAAAACCTTGTGAGTGGATTTGACAGACGGAAACTGAAAGAAGCCCGTCGTATATATATATATATATATATATATATATATATATATATATACGACGTATATACGAGTAAGTATTAGGGTTATAAGTCCTCGGGTCGATTGTTCGACTAAAGGCACTGCTCCATCATGGCCGCAATCAAATGACTGAAACAAGAAAACGAAGAAAAGAATATATATATATATGTGTGTGTATATATATGTATATATATGCACACATACACAACTGTATGTAAGCGTGAAAACGAGTGTATGAGGGTATATATCTAGGTACACAAGGCAAATTCCTTATTAGGATACTGATTTAAATGTGTCTGAGGAGAGTCATTCTCTTTTAGTGCCTTAGTGTGTTAAATTAATAAGGCATTAAAAGAGAATGACTCTACCCAGACACAATAAAATATGCTTCAACACACGAATTCACATAAAGAATCTTGCAAACTAAATACAATAACGAAACGTTGATTGTTTTAAGAAGAAAAATAATGATGATGATGATGATGCCGATGACGACGATGACGACGATGGTGGTGATGATGATGATGAGGGTGACGATGTTGATGACGACGACGATGATGATGATGATGATGATGATGATGATGAAGATGATGATGATGATGATGATGATGATGATGATGATGATGATGATGATGATGATGATGATCTCCTTTCATCATCTTTATCATCATCATCATCATCATCATCATCATCATCATCATCATCATCATCATCATCATCATCTTCATCATCATCTTCATCATCATCATCATCATCGTCGTCGTCGTTGTTTTTCAAAGCAACATGCTTTTCAAGAACTAGCATTTCCCGGAATGTTTTCTTTTAATTTCTTCACAGAAAACAGAATGTGGGTGGAGCTAGCCCATATCCCACTTTTGTATCGCCTACCCGTCACCTACTTCTTTCTTATACACAAGGAAAGTACACGGAGGTATTTAGTTAAGCGTATGTTAATTAAAAAGGACTTTGTTAAAGAATGCAAAAGAAATATATCACCGAACATAGTTACGCTTCTTGTAGTGTGAATGATAAATTGTCAGAATATATATAAATACACACGCACATACTTATACATACATACATACATAAACACATACATACATGAATACATACATACATGTATTTATATATGTGTGTGTGTGTATGTATATATATATATATATATATATATA
>NC_068989.1:13888622-13892425 GCF_001194135.2 Octopus bimaculoides
ACACACACACACACACACACACACACACACACACACACACACACACACACACACACATCAACAACAACAACAACAACAGCAAAACCATGGAAACTCCTTTGCAGTCACCATAAACCCAAATACGGTCAGTCCACCCATGACAACCCATGTCCACCACCAGTGTTATCGTTTTCATTATCGCCCTCATCATTAACCGTGATGTTTAAACACTTTTCATCATTCACCGCTGGCCATTTATTTCAAAGCATTGCTATCTAACGGTCAACAAATTCACAGCTGCAGCACCACATATATGCGTGATGCCTGACAAACTGTTATGGCCCCAGGGTGAAGATCTTTCTGTCATTTTTATATCCTTGAACTGCGCGTGAACCCTTCACTGTCACGGCTATTTCCTATTCTTCTCTCTTCCTCGTCACCTCTTCTCCTAAGTAAATTTGTTTCTCTCTTCATCTCTATATCTCCCTCTTCTGATAGTCCACCTTTTTGCTCATTCTTCTGCTTCTACTTAATTCACTTTTTTTAATGTTTAATAAAACATTTCCTTACGACGTCTGTCCATCTGTCTATCTATCTTATTTGACTATCTATCTTCCTATGAAGCTATCTATCCATCCATCCATCCATCCATCCATCCATCCATCCATCTATCTATTTTTCTATCATTATTTCTACCAATCAATCTATCTGTCCATCTACCCATTTCTCTATCTATTTATCTTTTTTATATATCTATCTGTCCATCCGTCTATTTATCTGGCTATCTCTCTATATATCTACCTTTCTATCAATCTATCTATCCATCCATTTATCAATCTATTTATTTATCTCTCTATCTTTCTATCAATCTATTTATCCATTTGTCCATTTACCTATTTATCTATCTATTTGTTTATCTATCTATCTTTTTTTTTTTTTTTTTTTTTTTTTTTTTTTTCCTTCCTTCCCCCTCCCAAAAAGAAAAGCTCTACATTGTATTTGTCCCATCTTCGTTGAGCCCTGTGTGGCTAATAAAAGAAATGTATCTATCTATCTATCTATTTGTTTATCTATCTGCCTATTTATCTATTTATCAATTTATCTATCTGTAAACATCTAAAAACACGCACATACATATAAATACTCATAAACAAAAACGCTTTTTTTTTATCATGAATAATGTTATCAAAAGCTTATTGTTAAAGAAAAGACCTTGCCTCAGAACAGCTTGAAATTGGAGTTACAAGAAAGTTATAGGTAAGCAATTGTTGTAAGTATTGAGTTCTCTAACTTCATTCGTTTGAGCAAACCAGCGCTGGTGCATACTATTCTCTGTGCATATACACACACAACACACGTGCATATATTTATATATACTTATAAATATATTACGGAAGATTTGGGATTTCAGACAAAACTCTGGGTTATCAGTAAAATTTCAATCCATAAAAATATATATGTAAAAAATATATTTCGATATGAGAGGCAAACCATAGGTATTGAAACAATACCTATTCAGCGATATTTAAATCATATAAATTTGTACGGACAGGATCGGTTCGTAGCATCAGAGGCGCTAATATTAAAACTCAGGAGAGTATGTGAAATAGTTGTGCGATATACAGAGTATAGCTCTGCCTATTCATTATATATATATATACGTTTATATATTCGTTTTGCAAGATTCTTGATGTGAATTCGTGTGTTGAAACAGATATTGTTGTATTTGGGGATGGTCATGTTGCCAGTTTAGCCAATGAAGACACACGCACTATATATTTGGTTATATAAAGGGAAAACTTTTTTAGGACAACAAAACATGTAATATAGGCTCAACTTTGGATATAGGACACGGGTTTCTTTTAAGGATTTTTTGGGGGGGGGCGTCTTATATACTAATATATACGGTGACTCGTATGAACCCTGAAGGATCTTTTTAGGCCTGCCTATGAAACAGATAGTACAGGCACATGGCTTAGTGGTAAGGATGTCGGACTCATAGTTGTAAGATTGTGGTTTCGTTGTTTTTATGAGCAAAACACTCCATTTCACGGTGCTCAAATAAGCTCAGTTTGTAAAAGTGAGGGATTTTGTGACGGGCTTGAGTCCTGTTGAGCGGGAGAATCATATACGCCACAGAAAACGAGAAACCAGCCTTATGCCGCTTACGAAGAAGGATCGTGGACTAACTAACACAACAGATAACACCTGGGTGGAAGACCATCGAAGCTTTTCAAATACCGACTAGACTTGAAGTGATGCAATGTCAGCCATTTAACTGTAGAATGTTTGTTAATGCACTCTTTATTTAGTAGGTTTCGCCCTTGGAATAAAATTGGACATATGAAGAGATATGTTCAGTATGACCAGAAGAAGCAAAGAAAGCGGTACTCACACAGATTAATACTTGGCTTCACTAATCAAATCTTCATTTCAAGGATTGGAATATAGAATCATCAAAGACTCGACAAATGAAAATGTTCGTCATCGGATTTGCTGAACATTAACACGCGTGTCTGTCCATGTGCGGTTATGTCTTTATGTGTAGTGTGTGTGGGGCGGTGTTTGTAAACGCGTACATGTGTATACATATATCTTATTTCTTTATTGCCGACAAGGGACTAAACATAGAGGGGACAAACAAGGGCAGACAAAGGGATTGAGTCGATTGCATCGACCCCAGTGCGTAACTGGTACTTATTTAATCGACCCCTAAAGGATGAAAGGCAAAGACGACCTCGGCGGAATTTGAACTCAGAAGGTAACAGCAGACGAAATACCGCTAAGCCTTTCGCCCGGTGTGCTAACGTTTCTGCCAGCTCACCGCCATACATATATCTATGTGCCTACACATATATGTTTCAATGTGTGTTAATATCCGTGTGTGTGCATATATATGTCTATCAATGTATGTGTGTATCTTTAGCAGCCTGTATATGCTTGCGTATCTAAGCGTGTTCTATGTGCATAACGGAGCTCTTACACGTACGTGTTGTACGTTTAATATGCATACACACACACACACATATATATATATATATATATATATATATATATATATATATATATATATATATATGCTCATATATATGTACATACGCGTTATATATGCATCTGTACATATGTATACATATACACATACAAGTGTGTGCTTGTGTTTATGTGCAAATATGTGTGTGCGTCTGTATTTTACTTCCTGGGGCGGGGAACCAGACATTATTCCGAAATGTCTCTTTTGACATTTCAGTGTAAAATAGAAAAATTGAGAATTAATTTGATGTCTTTGATGGGCGACGGCGGGACGGAGGTGAGAGTGGGGAGCTAGTGGGGAGTATATTGTTCAATCGTTGTTGTGGCGATACCATGGTAGTAGTAGTAGTAGTAGTAGTAGTAGTAGTAGTAGTAGTAGCTGCTGTTGTTGTTGTTGTATATCCTGCAGCTATCATCTTGCAGGTTTCCAAGAACCAGTAATCACATCGAACTTGGTCAAATGATAAATGTATTAGTCTCAATGGTTTTAGTGAGAGTTTTTTATTGTCGTTGTTGTTGTTGTTATTGCTTTTGATGCTGCTGCTGTTGGTGCTGCTGTTGCGCGAGGATTATTGAAATAATTATCAATATTAAAATGGAGGCGGCGAGCTGGCAGAAACGTTAGCACGCCGGGCGAAATGCTTAGCGGTATTTCGTCTGCCGCTACGTTCTGAGTTCAAATTCCGCCGAGGTCGAAAAATTAAGTACCGGTTACGCATTGAGGTCGATGTAATCGACTTAATCCGTTTGTCTGTCCTTGTTTGTCCCCTCTATGCATAGCCCCTTGTGTGCAG
>NC_068989.1:13892672-13893989 GCF_001194135.2 Octopus bimaculoides
CGGGGTCGATTAAATAAGTACCAGTTACGCACTGGGGTCGATATGATCGACTTAATCCGTTTGTATGTCCTTGTTTGTCCCCTCTGTGCATTCAAACATTCATACATACATACATACATACATGCATGCATACATACATACATACATACATGCATACATACATACATGCATATGAATATGTCTATGAATGCATATAACTTTTGTGTACGATTTCTGTAGACCCTAGGCACTATGGCTGACAAAGCCAACATATGTACATGTCAAGATACGCATACAGAATTATATATACATGTATATGTGTATGTATATATATATATATATATATATATATATATATATATATATATATATATATATATATATATATATATATATATATATATATATATATATATATAAACATATATACATATATGTAAACAGTTGGATATATATACATGTATACGTAAATATATATATGTACATACATACATACATACATACATACATACATACATATATACATGCGTGTATGTATATACGTATGCACGTATGTAAAAACCCATAAATATTAGGTGAGAGCCTGGAAGCAACATGCCTGATAACAGCAACATGTCTATTTAGTTGCAAAGAAAACAGACTCCCATTGATGAAACTATAATTTCGTGTAGATGCACTATTATTTATTTCCACCTCTTTACAAGCAATTCTTTGATCGCATCTGAAGATCTGCTGACAAGGAAATTGCAGCATATCGAATTAAATCACGTGAACTGCAGGTCAGGCTTTGAATATTCTTGAAGAAACTTCCACAGCTATTGGCCTTTATTTTCTATTGTCGGCATAGCAACAAAATTACTTCTAAATCTAAAATTCTAAAAGATCAAAAGAGATACCTCAGTGACATTTGTGTGTGTCTGTGCATATATCTGTTGTAGGAATATGTTAAAGCGCTTGTGTATGTAGCTGTGCATTTGTGTATGTGTATATTTGTGTATATGTCTCTGTTTCAATGTCTATATGTGTCTCTTTTGGCGTGTTTATTTATTTGCCTTGTGTGTGCATTTATGTGTGTATATGCATATATGTGTTTATATATCCTTTACATTTTAAAATCTATATAGCTTCATCGTACCTTGGTGAATGTAATCTAGTGGTTACAGTGCTCGTATAAAGATAGGCCGTACGTGACATTGCCCAGTGGACAGTGTCATTCAGTTGCAGCCAGTTGGCTTGACAGTAAGTAGAAGCGATGTCCACCGCCACCGAAGTGATTATTTTGATTTAGTGTGAGTCAGTCTGCTGCCACTGGACACTAGACTTACCAATTCTATAATG
>NC_068989.1:13895457-13898755 GCF_001194135.2 Octopus bimaculoides
AACTTCAGGCCTTGTGCCTATAACAGAAAAAGATTATTACACATTTTGATAAGGCTTTGATGTCAGAATTTTTGGGAAAGTAGTTCCACCGGGATGAAGTTATGTTGGTGAAAAGGTGAACAAGATAAGACCAAGGTGAAAAAGTAGGGGTTACTCATAGCAAGGTCACTTCGAAGAACAGAAACACATACGCATTTGACTGGCTTCGATAGAAATCGTCCAAAACGCAATAGCTTGGTATAATGTTTATAGTAACACTAGAAGAGTTGAAGGAAGGATACACTGTGACGATGGACAAAATGTTGCAGCACGTTGTAAAACGAACGGTTTTCCAATCAGACAGATGTATTACATCGGTGTGGCATTAAATTCGTGTAATGTTTATAAAAAAACAACGACAGCCCGTTGAGTGTAACACTGGGTGCGAATGACAACTAGTCGTAAGAGAAGACGTTCTGTCAATGATGTGTTTCAAATGTTTTGTGATATGATCAATGTGTGACAGTTTACCATAAACAAAGTCAGAGAATATTTCATTTTCTGTAAAATAATCTTCAATTTAATGATTGCAGTAATTCACACAAACAGTAACAGCAACTACACCGACGACAACGGAAACAACAACAACAACGAATATTTCACAAAAAGATTGGAAATTAAAACAAATACAACTCTTGACATTAAACAATATTTCAAGTTAATTTATTTTTCTAAAGTGTTCAGTTAGCAATACTTTTATCGTTCCAGGTCAAACTATAAATGCCACGAGAAAATCTCGCTCTATAAAAGGGTTAAAGAAGGTGAATAAAACGAAGCTTTGAATCACTAATTGAGATGGACAACACGTGGACGTATGACAGTAATCTAGATATTTTCCTCAATTTATCTTCCTTATACTTTTACTGAATATTTCCTTTCTCTAATAAATTTATCTCTCGCAAACACACCATTTCTAGCGTCAACACCTCATTTCGTTTCTTTCATCTTTTTCAAATCGATAAAATGATCAATCAATCAATTATATGAGAGAAGATGATGATTGTCTCTTCACTGATCAATCATTGTTGATCAATAAATACGTCAGCTCCAGCTTTGAAAGCTTAAATCGATTTATCACATATCTCCTTTCCTTACCCCCACCACCCACCCCACCTCTGACCCACCAATGTCCCGCCTCACACTTCAGTGATATTAGCCATAGTTTATCTTGTTTTATACTATAAATCCATTACTTTCCATTCCGTAGTTAATCATCGTAATCGTAATCTTTGAATATAATCACCCACAATCCCCATCATCATCATCATCATCATCATCATCATCATCATCATCATCATCATCATCATCATCACCATCATCATCATCATCGTCATCATCATCATCATCATCATCATCATCGTCATCATCATCATCATCATCATCATCGTCATCATCATCATCATCATCATCATCATCACCATCATCATCATCATCGTCATCATCATCATCATCATCATCGTCATCATCATCATCATCATCATCATCATCGTCATCATCATCATCACCATCATCATCATCATCGTCATCATCATCATCATCATCATCATCATCATCATCATCATCATCGTCATCATCATCATCATCATCATCATCATAACCGCCCACGTTGTCGTCGTCGTCATCATCATAAGCATCATCATCATCGTTGTTGACGTCTTTGTTACTATTTTTTAAAAATGATTCCGGGACAGAAAAATGGAGTCGCGTGGTCCAATGGTTAGAGTATTGGACACACGATCATACGGGCGTACGTTCTTGCGAGCCCTAGACTGGGTAGTGTGTTGTGAACTTCATAAAAAAATCATTTCTTGTCACGTTGCTCCAATTTTCCATGTTCAACTGAACCAACGGCGGCGGGAGGGCCGAGAGGGGTTGTATGTCTCTTGAAGACTGTATAGGCATGTAAAAAACAATCAACAAAAATCATAATCCATGCAATCAGGTCAAGCTCACATGCGAGTGACACCCATGTTAGAGCAAAAACAAAGCATTAAAGAAACAACACCTAATTTAGCCGGTCCGATTATATCTTCAGTTCAACTACAGCCAATATTAAATTATCACGAGTGGACGGCCATCATGTATGAAAATAAAATCAAATCTGGATTCATCTGAGAAAATTACTATCCCAAAATGAACTGGATTTTTCTGACATCTCTTTAGCCCATTTCTTTCTTTTCATGATATTAATTGGTTGAAGGAGAGGTTTTCTTCTAGCTGCTCGTCCATAATACCCAAGCTTATGCAAATATGTAACACACGTTCTTGGACTAACTTCTAGCTGTTTTGCAATGTCAGAAGCCTTCGAACGGAGTTCTTTTCCACAGTTCTCTTCAAACAGCGAAGCTTCATTTCCAAGGTCCCAGGTCGGCCGGGATGAGAAATTGTTAAGTCTTTTCTTTGGCATTTGAATTGCACTATAATTCTATTAACAGTAGCATGAGGAATTTTAAGATTTTCGGCAATTTTTCGCTGGCTAAGACCAGCCTCAGATTGCCCAAAGATATGACCTCTTTGAAAATCTGACAGTTCTGCTGAATTTCTTGTGCGTGGTATGGTTATTCTTTGCAAATGTTTAATATAATGGCACCTGGAATGAAAAAGAATAAATATATTGTAAATTTTACAACGCTGCAAACATATTAAGACGCTTACATCAGAAATTTTGAAAATTAAAGGTGTCTATTTACTTCCTACATGTCTGTGTATATTCTTGTACATCGACTGGGAAGCAAACCTGAAGGATTACCTGAACGGCTCACTCTCAAGCTAAGTTAATTCTTCCGGATGCACTGGATTGAATTTATAATAATATTTATGTTAGTCACTGAGTAAATCGTGGTACTCCGTTGGTTACGACGACGAGTGTTCAAGTTGATCCGATCAACGGAACAGCCTGCTCGTGATATTAATGTGCAAGTGGCTGAGCACTCCAAAGTCACGTGTACCCTTAACGTAGTTTCCGGGGAGATTCAGCGTGACACAGTGTGACAAGGCTGGCCCTTTGAAGTACAGGTACAACAGAAACAGGATGAAAAAGTGAGAGAAAGTTGTGGTGAAAGAGTACAGCAGGGTTCGTCACCATCCCCTGCCGGAGCCTCGTGGAGTTTTAGGTGTTTTCGCTCAATAAACACTCACAGCGCCCGGTCTGGGAATCGAAACCGCGATCCTATGACCGCGAGTCCGCTGCCCTAACCACTGGGTCATTGCGCCTCCACTTAACAGGCTTTATCTATCATTTAACTTCACAAGGTTATTT
>NC_068989.1:13899718-13904852 GCF_001194135.2 Octopus bimaculoides
TATATATATATATGTATGTATGTATATATATATGTATGTTATAGTTCTCAATCAATTGAACATATGATCAAGGAAGAGATCGATACAGTAGCGTTCGTGTGAGGAAACGAGAAAAACGCCTCGTTGTGATTCATCAATTCATCTTCGTTCCCTCTGTTCCCATCTTAGGACATCCTAACACATACATCACACATACATACACACACACATACGTAGATACATATTCACACACACACACATGCATACATACTCTCTCTCTCTCTTTCTCTCTCTCTCTCTCTATCTCTCTCTCTCTCTATCTCTTTCTCATATATATATATATCATTATTTTTCAGTACAGGTGTTTATGATCTGAACGAAATTATTCGGTTAGAGAGTTTACTGGATAATATTACAGAAGATTACTCACCTATTCTGGGTATTGATGAGAAATATGTTCAAATTATCATATCCTATTCCTCCTTCCATTCACAAACGATAGATGCGAACGATGTTAAGCAGACGATAAGCGTTTTGGCTTTTTTTAATATCTTTTTCTTATTTTTCTTTGTTCTGTAGAAAGTACCATTGACCACCTAGTAACATTTCAGCTGAATTATGGATTCCATAAACTACTCAGTCTATGAAAAAACTGTTGCTTAGAAACAGTATTTAGAAGGAGAAATCCTCCAATGAACGTTTCATTGTGACAAATCTAAAATTAATCGCAGTTTTGTGGATGTTTTTTTCCTTTTTACACTGCTGTGTTTTCCATTCTTCTCAATGAATGTCACGTCCAAAATGGAGAAGTTTTCCCAAGGTCTGCAATAACTAGAGTGAAGAGATTAATGAGGAATTAATGAGATTTTTGGAATAAAACTCATGGCAAAAATCCTTCATATTCATCACATGTTTTATAACATGTTTTTCTTAATACACCTACTTTAAAAAATGACCTAATCTCACAAGAATTGGTTCGATGTTTTAATCTATTTCCTGTATTGTGTTATTGATCTGGAAAAAATCAATAGTGTAGTTGGGACTACCAAACATTTCTGTATCTGATAAATCTATTAACCCCGTTTCAGCCATAGATTATGATATACGTACATGCTAAGTACGTTGATTCTCAGGCATTTACAATCGCGACTCCTTTTGGCGATTCAATAATTTTCATTGATCTTTTGTCCATTATTTCATCGGAGTGTATTTAACATTTGAAGCTACCTAGCGGAAATATTCCTCAAGATTTTGTTTATTTATTTATTTCTCTATTTATTCATTTTAAGTAAATTTGCAGGAGGTCTTTAGCGCTTTGCATCATCAGGACCACTTTGTTGCATATGGAAAATTACAGGCTTGGAAGATTTTGATTTCTTAATCTTTTCAGAATTCTACTTCGACTCAATTTGTGTTATCCCCTGTAGGATATGATTCGCCGACTTAGGAAACATCATCTTTCACTGTTAAGAACTCACAAGATATTTCTCTGAATTCTTAATAATAGTCAACTTCTTTTTACTTGTCGGTTCTGGAGAAAAGAACAGTGTCCATGACTTTCGCAAAGCCTTCCAAGAGAAATGAACTTGATTCAGTTAATGATGAGTTTAGACAATTGTTGGAGGTGAAAATCTAGAGAAAAGACGAGTAGAGTGGATATTCCAGGGAGCTGATAGTCTGGTGGGGAAAGACAAAGCGTAGTGGTTAGCGTGGAGTCGGGAATTGACACAACAATAGGGATGCGAGTGGGAGAGACGGGATATCTGCAGTGCCAGAGAGGTAGAGATAAGAGCATTTCTCCAGCTCCGAGGAGCAGATGCCATTATAGTAGCGATAGAAAAGGCACAGAGAGAAAACTAAACACCTTTTTGCCACAGGCAGGAGTGTGTCCGTAGTAACCGACTGCTTCTCAGTGGAGTGGCCCCTCTCTGGACGGGATCCGGATGACCGATATCTCGACGTGAGAACAATACACCGTCGTGGGACCCGATAATTTATGAAATAAGAAGAAATCAAACAACGTTCAATCGAATTATTATATGGAAGATTCACGCATTTACGTCGAGCCCGTATTTTTTCTTTAATTACTCAAACCGAAACAATTTAAATTCATTAAAATATCAACATCCTGTTTGGTCATTGGATCCTGTTTGGTCATTGGATCATGTTTGGTCATCGCTAACGTGAACTATTTTCTTTAATATGCTAAGGGAACAAAATCTTTCAGAGTTCATCTGTCCCTGCACGTTATTGTAGTTGGTCGCAGGTGTAGGGAATAAATTAAGATATAAGCGGATAAAAATTATAATTCCTGTATGTTTAGTGACCTTCCTACGACTTGCATTTAGATTAGGATTTTGCTTAATACATTTCCAGGCCACTTTTGAATACTTAGTGTTTGCTATGAGACCAAATAGTATGTCCTAGTCCCATTCTTCCTAGCTCTCCTGTGTGACCCTTCTGTCTGGCATTCGCCATGATAGATCGCTATCCACTACACATTCCTTATTTTCTCTCCTCGTTTCTTTCTGTGTTCCTTTCTGTGGAAGAGCGTAGGCTCGAAGCGTTAAAAACTTTTTCACTTCCCGAGCGTTAAACTAATACATCTGTTTGTTGTCTACACCACCTGTCTTCGTCTTTTGTTTTGTTTTGTTTTTTTTGTTTTTTTTTGCGAATTCTCCCCCTATAACAAAGAATTGATCTTCACACTATAAGTGGTTATATGAATACTAAATGCATAAAGTTACAGTATAGCAAATACCGTAAATCCTCGAGTATAGTCCGCCCTTGAGTATAATACGCAGGGGATTTTTAGGGGACTGTACCTCTGAAAAACCTAAACCTTGTGTATAATACGCACCCCTTCTCTATATAACGTCCTTGGTTTGTAAACGTATATACGGTAACGTCCTTTATTATTATTGTATATATAACATAAAGCAAACGTGTAGCATTTTTGTGCACTTTGTTAGCAGAAAATAAAGAAATAACAGTAATAACGTCAGTGAAAAATAAATATTAAGTAAATTGCCTTTACACTTAGAAAATTTTGCTTAGAAAATATTTTCATCTTTAACCTCATATATAGTACGCACTAGAAATTTTGAGAAAAAAGTGCGTATTATACTCGAAGATTTACGGTACTTGGTCTGTATCCAGTCAATCACTATATGAAGATAATACGATTTGTATTAAAACACCAACGTAGATGTCTACATATTAAAGGTAAAACAGTTTGTCAGAACCAATCTGTTCCTTCGCCTCGTTACAATACATTGCGTATACTATATCTTTAACTAATGAGGACTTCATTATTATCGGATGAAGATAAACATTGATGAACATTGATTCAAGCGGAGCCAAAAGGATACGACTCAGTGCAAGAATAAATAGCCAAATACGAATAGGAAGGATGTGGTACAAATTTTTTGTTTTGGTTTTGGGGAAGATTTTGTTTGTTGTTATTCTTATTCTTTGAGCGCACAGTAGTTGGACGTCCCCTTGTATTCTCTCCTATCAGGTAGTGTGCTACTACTGAGGTTGATCAAGCGAAATACTTGAAAACTTTCCGACGGATTTCTCACGCATGTATCACTGTTTGTTTGCTTCTTTCTTTCTGACATTTATGAGGCAGAGGTTTAAGTCAGAACCAAGAAAGACGAGGCTAATACCACAAGGCATGACTTTCGGATCTCCAGCTTTCTGCCAATCCACTCTGCTGATAGTGATGCATTATTTCTGGATATAGAAAGAACAAAAGACTAAATTAATCTTGGCGCAGGAATGGCTGTGTGGTAAGTATGTTGCTTACCAACCACATGGTTCTGGGTTCAGTCCCACTACGTGGCACCTTCGGCAAGTGTATTCTACTATAGCCTCGGGCCGACCGAAGCCTTGTGAGTGGATTTGGTAGACGGAAACTGAAAGAAACCCGTCGTATATATGTATATATATATATATATATATATATATATATATATATATATATATATATATATGCATGTGTGTGTGTTTGTGTGTCTGTGTTTGTCCCCCTAGCATTGCTTGACAACCGATGCTGGTGTGTTTATGTCCCCGTTACTTAGCGGTTCGGCAAAAGAGTACGATAGAATAAGTATTAAGCTTACAATGAATAAGTCCCGAGGTCGATTAGCGCGACTAAAGGCGGTGCTCCAGCATGGCCGCAGTCAAATGACTGAAACAAGTAAAAGAGTAAAAAAAAAGTATGATTTGAACTCAGAATGCTGAAAACATGTGCCAAATACAGCCAATCTATCTAACTCTGCTAAATAGACATCACGTCGGATACAAGACAAAAAAAAAAAATATAGAAACAACTCGAGCGTGAATTGAACCTGAGTTACAGATTTGCTTTAACAGGATGATTATTGTTAGTTAGCGGTGATAGCGGCGCTAATTCCATTTGACTCTGTCGAAAGGTGACATCAGGCATAATTTGATTTATAAGAATGACATTTCGTCTTCCATTTTCCTGTTAGCTTTCATGTTTTTGTGTCGATGGTTTTTGTCAGCAGTTATCATAGAATACATGGTTATAATGGAGGTCTACGCCATATTGTTGTCATTGGTTTCATCTTCATTGACCTTGTTGTTATTACTATTTTTTTATTTTGTTGTTACTGCTGTTTTTTTTTTTGTGAAAATCTTGCAGCAATTGTTGACGTCAACGTGTTTGTAATGTTTTGGTTATGTAGTTCTTAATATAATGATAATAATATTGTCAAAATCTTGTTGTTGTTTGTTGTTAACGTCTTTCTGTTTTGGATGTTGTTGTTGTTGTTGCTACTGCTGCAAGTGATGTCTCTATGGTAACAACAAGCAATCATGATCTTGTGTTAGGCTTTTAGTATAGAGAAAGCAAATTTGGTTGAAGAAAAATGACCAAAAGTGAAATAATGAACCAGAGTATTGTGTCAGATATGAGCGGAGGGGGGGGACAGAGAGGCAGAGAAAGAGTAATGATAGAGTGAGGGTGAGGTAGTGATAGACAGAGGGAGTAAAGAGATAATCTGGACAATGACGGAAGTAATGAGATCGTGTGGGCGTATAAGAGAAAGGCAGAGGAATAGTAACAAGAAGCGGAGCGAGTCAAAGAGAAGAAGGGGAGAGAGAGAGAGTGAGAGAGAGGGGGAGA
>NC_068989.1:13905384-13906056 GCF_001194135.2 Octopus bimaculoides
CTGTGACCGCAGGTTAATAGGGGAAAGTGAAAGACTAGGAATGATGCAAAATAGAGAGAGAAGGAGGAGTGAGCGAGGGGGAGAGAGAGAGATAAGAATGAATGATAAATGTGATGACGATTAGAGAAATGGGGAAAAGTGAAAGTGGTTGTGAAATGTGATAAGTATATGAAGAAAGAATTGAGTGGGAGTGAGAGGAAGAGACAGAGAGAGGGGAGACGGGAGAGGGGAGAAAAGAGAAAGAGGGTGGGAGGAAGAGACAGAGAGGGGGAGAGGAAAAGGAAGAGAAGGGGAGAGGAAGAGAAGGAGAGAGGGAGTGAAAGAAAATGAGAGACCGGAGATAAGGAGAGAGAGGGGAGGAGAAGAGAAAGAGAAAGGGGAGAAGAAGAGAAAGAGACAGGGGAGAGGAAGGGAAGGAGGGGGAGAGGAAGAAAAAGGGAGAGGGAAGAGTGAGAAAGAAAGAGAGAATAGAGAGGGGGAGAGAGGGGGAGAAAGAGAAAGAGAGAGAGGAGAGGAAGATAAAAGAGAGAAGGGAGAAGATAAGAAAGAGAGGGGACAGGAAGAGAAAGAGGGAGGGGATTCAAAGGGAAGGAGAGAAGAGTGAGAAAGAGATACAGGAGAGAGTGAGAAAGGAAGAGAGAGAGAGAAAGAGAAAGAGAGAGAGAGAAAGAG
>NC_068989.1:13906066-13906687 GCF_001194135.2 Octopus bimaculoides
GAAGTTATTTTATAATTTAAATACCAATAAATATAAATTTGTCGTTACTAATGTTACTAAATTATTGTTTTAAGTTGAATTTTAGAGTTGTTTTCAAAGTAATACTTTTGGGGTTCTTTTGTTGGGTAGGGGATTTTCTTTTACTGAAAATATTACCGCCTTAGAGATACATAGCTAGATCTCTCAAAGAACTCGAAAAGAACGACTGCGTCGATAATACTTCCTGAATGACGAGTATCGAAAAATGAATGAAACTGTAGTAGGCTGGTTGGTTTGGTTGGCACTCCGTCGGTTACGACGTCGAGGGTTCCAGTTGATCCGATCAACGGAACAGCCTGCTCGTGAAATTAATGTGCAAGTGGCTGAACACTCCACAGATACGTGTACCCGTAACGTAGTTCTCGGGGATATTCAGCGTGACACAGTGTGACAAGGCTGACCCTTTGAATTACAGGCACAACAGAAACAGGAAGTAAGAGTGAGAGAAAGTTGTGGTGGAAGAGTACAGCAGGGTTCGCCACCATCCCTTGCCGGAGCCTCGTGGAACTTTAGGTGTTTTCGCTCAATAAACACTCACAACGCTCGGTCTGGGAATCGAAACTGCAATCCTACGACCGCGAA
>NC_068989.1:13906966-13908921 GCF_001194135.2 Octopus bimaculoides
GAGTATCGAAAAATGAATGAAACTGTAGTAGGCTGGTTGGTTTGGTTGGCACTCCGTCGGTTACGACGTCGAGGGTTCCAGTTGATCCGATCAACGGAACAGCCTGCTCGTGAAATTAACGTGCAAGTGGCTGAGCACTCCACAGACACGTGTACCTTTAACGTAGTTCTCGGGAAGATTCAGTGTGACATAGTGTGACAAGGCTGATCGCTTTGAAATACAGGTACAACAGAAACAGGAAATAAGAGTGAGAGAAAGTTGTGGCGAAAGAGTACAGCAGGGTTCGCCACCATCCCTTGCCGGAGCCTCGTGGAACTTTAGGTGTTTTCGCTCAATAAACACTCACAACGCTCGGTCTGGGAATCGAAACTGCAATCCTACGACCGCGAATCCGCTCCTCTAACCACTGGGCCATTGCACCTCCACGTTGAAAGTCCAAGGTAAGATTAAAAAGAAAAGAACACATTGGTTCAAGAAAATTATTAAAAGCATCATGCGGAGGAGAAAGTCCTTTAAATGGACGAACCCTAATGTGATATTTGTGTTTAAGTACAGTTGGTGCGATTTCAATGATGGTAAGAAAGTAAGGTTTCAAGATATTGCTAAATCTGGGAGCTAATCACCTGCTACATGCATCAAAAGACCAGACTAAAATAATTTCAAGAAGCCAGTTAAAATTACCCTCTTCAGAAAAAGTGACGCAGTTAATAACCGTCTGCTCACATATTTAAGGCAAGACATTAGATTTGATTTCATCACGCTTTTGCTGTGTTCAGAAGTGTAATGGATGTCGACGAGACAAAGCTTTGTTGTTTAGTAAACTTGAAGAAAGACGTATTGTTGGTTATATCAAAAATCTTGTAGAACCTTTTCATAATGTGCATTAGGTTTGCAAATTATGCTGTTAGTCATAAATATTTGAGAAGGTTAATGGCCTTTATATGTCCCTACAAAGGGAGAAAACAAGCATTTTCACTTTGAAAAGTAAAATAGAAGTGTTCATAAACAAAATAAACTTACATAAACAAACAATAGAAAATAAATCATTTAAAATGGTTTATGCATTGATAATATTGTCTTTGAAAATAATTTGACTCTAAGTTCGTTTAAGCAGAACGAAATCGAGCACTTTGTACATATGCATTAGCAGTTCCGCAAATATTTTCCGCTAGACTTCGACAATTGTATTTTATATTGGATCCAAGAGGTATTCATTGTGGTAATAGAACAAGCATTGTTTTGGTTGAATGTGGAATCAAGATTTCCATTACTATCTGAATTAACAATGGCAGTTCTTCCAACATTTTTCATCTACATATTTATGAGAATCGCCATTTTCAGTTTAACGACAATAAAGACAAAATGCCGCTTAACTATTAAGAACGTAAAAATTCCCTTAAGAATCTCAGACAAATATCAAGCCACATTTTAATGTTTTGATCTGAAACAAGCACACCCATCCGACTAATGATATTCGTACAATAAATTTTTGTTGTTTAGTCATATTTTTAGGTTTATATTTTCTTAGTTTTTGTTATAAGTATTTTTGTTTAATGCATAACACACAGGTTATAAATACTCGTTGTTCATTTTTACCTTTTGAATTTTATAATATTTTAGTATTATAAGAGAATTGCGAGAAAATTCGTCTGGAAAAAGTAGTCGCGAGGGAAATAAGTTTCAGTAACAATGATGTAAATGACAAGAAAAAAAATAAGAGAGAGAGAGAGAGAGAGAGAGAGAGAGAGAGAAAGAGAGAGACTGATTGTTCATTATACAAGGAGGACACATGGGTATTCTGAATAACTGACAGGTTGACACAGAAACAAGCTGAAAGACACATATTAACAATCGAAATATCGAAATGGCAGACGATACACACAGAGACTGTCAGACAAAGAGTCAGACAAGTAGAAAGGTCAACAGAGATAGCTAAAGTGACACGAACGCACATC
>NC_068989.1:13909270-13910312 GCF_001194135.2 Octopus bimaculoides
GCAAGTGTCTTCTACTATAGCCTCGGGCCGACCAAAGCCTTTTGAGTGGATTTGGTAGACGGAAACTGAAAGAAGACTTTTGTCGGCCCGAGGCTATAGTAGAAGACACTTGTCCAAGGTGCCACGCAGTGGGACTGAACCCGGAACCATGTCGTTGGTAAGCAAGCTACTTACCACAGAGCCACTCATGCGCCTATAGCCACTCATGCGCCTATAGCCACTCCTGCGCCTAAATCCACTCTTGAATTACCTTAAAGATGGGACAAATTGTGTGCTCGTACTGCAGATTTCCGCTCGTACTTCAAGACAAAAATTCGCACGAGTCTCGGTTCGTTCAGCAAATTACTCGTACAATGGGGCATTCGTACTGCGAGATTCTACTGTATACACAAAATAATCGTAAACATAAAATCGCTACATTTATGATAGAATGTTAGCGCTGGTAACTGTGTGGGAGTGTTTGCGTTTGTGCGCATTTGTTTGAGCATGTGTGTTTGTTGCATGTTTGTACTAATGGAGATTGTATTTACGATTTCCTTCACTTGCAATTCCTCCTCTTTTCTGTCACCTCGCCGGCACCACAATCAGCCTCCTGTCACCCTTATCCATCCCTCTCTACAGCCGCTCACCGTTCATCAACAGTCGCTGTCATCATCCGCTGTCACTCACCCTCACCCTGCATTGCTTGCCAGATATCGCGTTAACAGTCATTACTAGTTCGCCCATGGCCGTCATTGATCGTTACTTTCCGTCACCACTTGATATAGCATTGCTATCGGTTCTCGGCTGCCGCCACATGCAATCATTAGTATTGTATCGGAGCAGAAACACATAAGGATAGAAAACGTAAATTTCTGTGTGTGTGTGTGTGTGTGTGTGTGTGTGTGTGTGTGTGTGTGTGTGAAGGAGAGAGAGAGAGAGAGAGAGTCAAGGAGAGAAGGAAGAGTAGTGATTGTAGTTATAGATATATTCGAAGCCAAAGTAGAAAGGGAACGGAGGATTATGTGTGAGAGATTGAGAGAGAGAGAGAGAGAGAGAGAGA
>NC_068989.1:13910604-13914672 GCF_001194135.2 Octopus bimaculoides
ACAAAGACAGAGAGAGACAAAGACAGAGAGAGACAAAGACAGAGAGAGACAAAGACAGAGAGAGACAAAGACAGAGAGAGACAAAGACAGAGAGAGAGAGAGAGAGACAAAGACAGAGAGAGAGACAAAGACAGGGAGAGAGAGAGAGAGAGAGACAAAGATAGAGAGAGAGAGAGACAAAGACAGAGAGAGAGAGAAAGACAAAGACAGAGAGAGAGAGACAAAGACAGAGAGAGAGAGACAAAGACAGAGAGAGAGAGACAAAGACAGAGAGAGAGAGAGACAAAGACAGAGAGAGAGAGAGACAAAGACAGAGAGAGAGAGAGACAAAGACAGAGAGAGAGAGACAAAGACAGAGAGAGAGAGACAAAGACAGAGAGAGAGAGAGACAAAGACAGAGAGAGAGAGAGACAAAGACAGAGAGAGAGAGAGAAATAGAAAGAGTGGGGCAGACAGACAGGCAGAAAGACACAAGCAGAGACAGGGAGATAGCGATAGATTTAGAAAAGAGGAAGAATGTTAATAAATGGGTAAGGCTGTAGTGTGAATAGTAGATAGAAGAGAAGAGGATAAACGAGGGACAATAGACAGGTGAGACATACAAGGAGAGTGAGATTTCGAATAAGTGACAGAGAAGGACAGAGAGAATGAGAGACAAAGAGAGAGAAAGAGAGCGACAAAAATAAGTGGTGAAGAGAGAGAAAGAGTAAGAATAATAAGGTACCAGAGACAAAGAGCGGAGTAGTGATACACAGGTAAAGAAATAAAAAAATAAGAATAAAAAAGAAACACGCAGAGAAACATTTAAAGAAAGGGGGAAAAAAACTAAAAAGAAAAGGGGAGAGGAGGAGGGATAAAACAGTGAGGAGGAAGAGAGTAACAGTAGATAAAGAAGAAGAAAAAAATAACATGATATCGAGAGAATGTCGGCTGCTAACGATAAAAGGGAAGAAATAATATAATGGCTGACGTTTTGAGACATTTGGCGATAATACAGCGAATTTGGAGGAAGGTGTGTCGAGAAATCTTTACAAGGAATCACAGAATGACACAGTAAACGGTCAGAATCAGCTATATCTTTCCTTGGAAGGGTGGAAATACGAAGAACTTTAAGAGATTTATTTCTCTATGAAGAAAGTAGAGAGATGTCTTGCGCAATGATAAAACGTGACTAAATTCTGTCGGTTCTATGATAGCTTCTGATAATGTGTGTGAGAGTGCTTCTATGTATGTATGTATGCATGCATGCATGTATGCATTTCTTTAGGTTTTCAATTACTTGAATTCTTCTAAAGAAAGAGCCGCACTCTAACAAAGAAACAAAGATCCATCGCTGGAATTTGGACGACGAAAACACTAGTATTAACATACATGTTAAACTTCAAAGAAGTTTTACATAGTATTTTCTGTTCCGCTACCAACTTGTATTTGCAAAGTATGTGTCAGCTGGTCTTTTGGTATGTATGCTTAAGTTTGTCCATGCATCTATGAATGTATACTCTTTTACTTGTTTCAGTCATTTGACTGCGGCCATGCTGGAGCACCGCCTTTAGTCGAGCAAATCGACCCCAGGACTTATTCTTTGGAAGCCTAGTACTTATTCTATCGGTCGCTCTTTTGCCGAACCGCTAAGTTACGGGGACGTAAACACACCAACATCGGTTGTCAAGTGATGTTTTGGGGGACAAACACAGACACACAAACATATACACACACACACATATATATATACATATATACGACGGGCTTCTTTCAGTTTTCCGTCTACCAAATCCACTCACAAGGCTTTGGTCGGCCCGAGGCTATAGTAGAAGACACTTGGCCAAGGTGCCACGCAGTGGGAATGGACCCAGAACCATGTGGTTGGTAAGCAAGCTACTTACCACACAGCCACTCCTGCGCCTATTTAAATATCTATGTACAAAAGCAAAATTATATTGGGATGTATATGTCACATATGAGGTTATGAAGTTCGCTTCGCAATCGTTAGGTATCGAGAGCGATTTTCACCCATAGTATTTTACTCTGTGCCTTTTGAATGGAATGCAAAAGACAGAAACTGAGTGAGACCCATTCAGTGAAAATTTAATTAGGATAAGATTGTTATTAATTTACACGTAAAATTAAAGAGTAGTGACATAATGGAGTTTATTTTGTTTTTACCTTTTCTATTTTCATTTACAAGTTTAAGTGTGGTCACCGCAGAGTGTCAAATTGGAGACGGAACACTGGAAACGCAGCATCACTACACAAAGATTGGCTCGATGCAACAGATGAGCTACTGGGAGAGTCTGAAAGAACTGAAGATGTAGACCCATCCATACATACAGTGATATTCGGAAAATCCTGGAAGGACTAGCTCCCAACTGTGGAACTGAAAATTCTACCAACCCCCGAACTGAACGGCATAAATAGTCCCAAAGATTTTATTTTCTCTCTCTGGAATAAGGACCCAATTCTGTAACAACACGGGCTTCAAGAACCCATGACTACTCAACTTTCTACCAAAACAATCTCCGAGATCTGAGAGGTATAGATGTGGAGGTGTTCAGAGAACGTCCGGACAAATTCTTCTCTGAGATAACAGATGAGCCCACATCGCGACGAGGGACAGAAAGGAGAGCAGTTCCATCCAACTCGCTACTTCACCAGAGACAATATAGGGGAGAAGACCAATCACATTAAAAGGTGATGCCCCAGAATGGCCGCAGGTTCTGGCTGAAAGTAGTAAAAAATATTTTTTTCAATGTTTTTTTTCTTTAATATTTAAATTCGAAAGGTTATTATATAATTTAAATATCTACAAAAATATATTCGTCGTCACTAAAGTTAGTTATCCTTTTAAGTTTTTTTACAATTATTTTTAGAATATTTGATAATTTTTTTTTTTTGCCTACATAGAATAAAAAAAAAAAACCTTATAAAAACATAGTTAAATCGGTTAAAAAATCTCGACCGTAAATATTGCTGCAGTAATTATTTCCGGGGGACCTGGATGGGGGTAACATACAACGGAAAATTGGCGAAACTCTAGAAGCTGAGTAATTCTGTAAAAAAAAAAAAAGAGAGGAAGTGAAAGGAGTTTTTTTCTTTAGCACTATCGATTGCTCTTAGGTATGAACCGTGTTTTCCTGTCTGCTTATTTAGCAAACGAATATTTTGGAAATGAATGCATGAAACCTGCCAAATTATAAAGACTTCGTACTTTTAGACATTCTTCCTATACAAGTAACCCTTTAGCATTTTTATTTTTGTTTTATTTATTTATTTATTTTGAAAATATTTCTAGCATATTTCAAAGTCCGTGACAAATTAAAAAAAAAAAAAAACATTGGTTCCAGAAAAATACTTCCGATGGAATTGCATATAATTAATTCAAAAATACACTATATATCTCACACGATTGGCGACAAATCTGTAATGCTAACGGCACCGAAAAGATACCAAAATCATATGCGGGGAGATCAATGCGAAGGAAACTAGAAACATTTCGATGTCGAATCTTATAATAATGAATTGTAGCGAATTTCGTACTGGATCTCGTAACATATAAGGCAACCTTTCTCTATAATAGCTTAAGATGAAGCGAATCTTTATAATGTAAAAGATTTGATGGGTAAAATATTTGCAGGATCTACATCTGACTGGATATTTTGAAGACTAGAACTACGGAATACTCAATAATTATTATTCAAAAAGTTGGACAACTGGAATGCTCATTGTCACAATCGACGGTGATCCATTTAGCTAACACGTTTGGTACAACACGACATCTGAAGCCTTCGAACTTTTTAACCTTTATATAAAACCTTTATTATTATTATTATTATTATTATTATTATTATTATTATTATTATTATACTTTCTTAACTTTCCTGTACTTTCTGTTCTTTCTTTTGTCGTTTCTTCCTACTCTGGATGTTCTTACTCTGTTTTCTCTACCACTACACACATTTTTTTTCTCTCCTTGTTTCTTTCTGTGTTCCTTTCTGTGGAAGAGCGTAGGCTCAAAACGTTAAAGACTTTTTCAATTCCCGAGCGTTATACTAATACGTCTATTTGTTTTCT
>NC_068989.1:13915768-13918116 GCF_001194135.2 Octopus bimaculoides
ATATATGTGTCTGCGAAGGCGCATGGCTCAGTGGTTAGAGCGTCGCGCTTACGATCGTGAGGTTGTGAGTTCGAATGCTGGACCGGACTGTGTGTTGTGTTCTTGAGCATGACACTTTATTTCACGTTGCTCCAGTTCACTCAGCTGTAGAAATGAGTTGCGACGTCACTGGTGCCAAGCTGTATCGGCTTTAGCCTTTCCCTTGGATAACACTGGTGTCGTGGAGAGGGGAGGCTGGTATGCATGAGCGACTGCTGGCCTTCCATAAACAACCTTACCCGGACTTGTACCTGGGAGGGTAACTTTCTAGGTGCAATCCCATGGTCATTCATGATCGAAGGGGGTCTCAACTCAGCATATATATGTCTATCTATCTCGTTCTCTCTCTCACTCTCACATATTAAGGGAGAGAGAGCATATATGTGTGGGATATATATAGGATGAATGCATCTACGCCAATATGGCAGAGTTTATTGTAGCTATACATAATACAATCTCCAAGACACACCACGAAAAATTTCGTTATATTGCGTTACATTTGTGTAATACTCTTCAGCATTTAGTAAACCTACAACGGGAGATTGAAATTCTTAATCCGAAACATAATTTGGGTATCGTTAATGTCGACAACAATTAGTCTATAGAAGAGCTGATGATTCCAGTAAGTTCATTGTTTATAATTAATGAGGAATGCAAATGTTCTCTTCTATACCTCCAAGACAGTTCGGAAAAAGAAAGAAATATAGCCAGAGCCTGGAGACCTAAAACTTGTCTTGATCCCTTGTGACAAAGTCAGTTCCATTAGGTGCTCATGGACCTCTTATAAATCCAAGCCCACAAAATGTTAACAGTACTTCTCTTGATTTTCTGCACAATTCCTGCCAAGCAAAATGTCATTAAAAAGTCTTTGATCAACACGAATCAATAGTGGAAGAGTCTTACTTAAGGTACCGCACAGTACGATCGAACCCGAAACTATGTTGTCCCCGAAACGAATTTCACTAAACAAACACATCACCGTACTTCAATGAAGAATATTACATTTCGAGTCTGCAGGAAAAGTATTGTCGATAAAAGCTATTACAAGTTACCCAGAGTTCAGAAATTTATCCTGGTTGTAAGTAAAATAATTATACCAGCGATGTTTTAGCTTTATGAGTCAGAATGGTTGGTGGGTGGGTAGATGGGTGGGTGGTTAATAAGATTTTGTTTTCGTATCGTTGTAAACTGTGGAGATCATCAAAATATCTGCGAGCGTCCAAGTTTTTAAATTTATGCGTTTAAATATGAATTTACGTGAAAGGGTAATTATGGACAGTAAGAACCAGCAATTGAGTCATGATTTCTTTACTGTATTTATTCTTATTATTCCACGGCTTCATGGTCTGGAAGGTATTCATAACAGTTTGTAACGGACGCAAAGTAAAATATCAATTATACGATAATATTCTTGAAGTGAAAAACAATTACAATTATATTACGCATTTCTTTTTTCTTTTTTTTTTTTTTTCCTGTTTATTTTCAATTAAATTTACGATGAAACCAGTCAGCTTTTGTCGGAATTTATCTTAACTCTTCTTATTCCTGGAAGCAGCATTCTGCAGCAATTCCAATCAGATTTATTTTGTCTGTCTGTTCTTTGTGATACGGAAGTAGAGACAAATAATTTAATCTCCTTATATCATTCTTGACCGAAGACATTTCTTTAAACATTTTGTGAAAGAAAATTTTTCTTTGAGAAGTAACAGATGTCGAAGAATTTACCAGTAAAAGTTAGCAACTTGTAGAATCCTCGATATTACGTACACGCTAAAGGCTGCACTTTTTTCATTCAGATACTCTATAATGACAGTTCCGCAACAAACAGAGGTATATCTCGCAGAAACTTCAAATACTGGAAATTGAACAATCAAAGAATTAATGTCAACGTCGTTGGTATATGCAATCTTAATAACATTAATATCTAATGATGTATATTCTTTGATGATCACCGTAAGTAGCAATGTCTCTTGCCTTGAATATATCTTATAACTCGTCTAATCAAAACGCTGGTCAATAGAAGACATTATAGTATTGATCCCCTCAAGATAGGCATGCGTCACACGCGACGCTCTCTTCCATGTCAATGGAATGCAAATTAAATCAGTTCCTATTTCCATTTTTTTTCTTTTATTATTATTATTATTATTATTATTATTATTATTATTATTATTATTATTATTATTATTATCATTATTATTATTATTGTCCTTCGCTTTCTTAGTAATACAGGTTCTGAGAAATGGTTTGTCTCTGTGTTCCGCAAAATATCAACATAGAGAATATCAAAAGATCTTCATTTCACATAT
>NC_068989.1:13918150-13922858 GCF_001194135.2 Octopus bimaculoides
TCTCTCTCTCTCTCTCTCCATCTCTTGGCAATATTTTAGCTATGCGACTACAAGAGCTAGGCTGAGATTTCATCCAAAGAGAAAAGTTAAATTTTTCGAAGCCCAGCATCTAAATACACGACCCTAAACATCAGCATCCACTTGCGACTGCAAACATTCAAACTAACAATTGAATAAGTCATTATTATTATGAAAATTTCTTTGAAAGAAAGCAGACGATATTTAAGTTGCACAAAGAGTAAACATACCACCAGACATCCGTTTACTTTCAGACTCTCCCATATTTTCTTTCTTCAAATCACCAAGTACATTTTCCCTCTTTGGTGAATACACACAAACAGTAACAAACACCTTACTGTTTCTGTCCACCTTGAATAGTCTTTTAAATTTCACTGAAGTTTCTTTCACACAGTTAAAGAACGTTCATGGAAATGTGTTCAAGTTATTTCAAACGTTTGGCCACTCCATATTATATCTTAAGTATTCTCGTCCTGTCAAAGAATATATTTTTCTACATTTGCATAAATGTAGTTGCTGTTCTGTAAACAGACGTGTGAAAATATTGTTTAAGATTTTATGTCTGGTAAATGATAATTCCCCGTAAATTTCTCCTTGACTGTCATACCATTGTTAAGCAAGTTGTTCAATAGTCGACTGCTTCAGTATATTCGCCAATGAAAGCAGAAGATTAGTTTGTGCCTACTTCACCAAGTAAAATTTTTATAATGAAGTTAAACATCGTAAAATTCGTTTTGTTAGAAAATATCACCGTTTATTGTGTAGTGTCGTTGAGAACACCTGGAATGGTTTCATAACTTCATTAAACAGAGTTTTTCAAATAAAGCCAGTCATTTTCCCAGCGTTCATTCGACATATTATTTAATTATACTAACCTAACAAATTAAAGATTTTAACCCCTTCAGAACTATAATATATTATTATTACCATTTAAGTAAATTAACATTTAAAATAGTAGAACGATTCTAATATTTTGCATTTATTCTATTGAATTAATAGTGATTCAAATACATTAGCTTTCATTATAACAATTACTATAAGTTATAGAAATATTTTTAAGCAGAAAAGCCAATGTATCTTCACCTGGTTACTCAAAATTCTTAAGAGATATATTTTTACGGATCTTCTATGCGGACAACTGGCGCAGTAGCAATAATAATATGTAATTTTCAACTTGTCTTTGCTTATAACAAAACTTACATACAACTTTTCTTTGCTTATAACAAAACTTACATACAACTGAAAGTAACGTCATGAAAATTAGCCAAGGCTGATATTGATTTCAAGATTCTAAGAATAAAGATTAAAAATTACGAAATACCTTCGTTTTATAGTTCCTTTTATTTAATCACCTATCAATAATCTAATCTCAGTCGCAGTATGTTGTATCACGTGATAAATGATGCAAGTTACTTTTGAAATGATAATTTTTCGAAATTCTGACCGGAGCCTATATAACTTTGCATGTGATAAATTATTACGCTATCATTATCATTCACCGCATGAGCTATTTTGAATCATGAAATTTCTTCATCTTATTTTCCCAATTTTGTATTACTTAGAAATAATCAAGATTAATAGGCAACCTGAAATATATTGAAATTCTTATTAGAATTTAATATTGACAATTCATAAGACAAATTACCTACTTACTTTCCTTTACTATTCCTAATACAAATGAATTAAATGTAAATTAATAATAATATTTTTCCCCCACATCGCTCACAAATATAGGTGACCATTATAACATATTCAAGCACTTCCAATTTTGTTACCTATAGGTACGTCACGATTGCCTTTAATTCTGGTCATACCTTAAGTCTAGTCGTTTGATGTTAAATATATTTACAATGAAAATAGGTAGCAGTTACAGCAATGGTTTTCAACTAGGGTCCAAATGATCCCTTGGAGGTCAATATAAGATGTAGTTAAAACTTATATTCAGGCGTGGCTGTGCGCAGGCGCAGGTGTGACTGTGTGGTAAGAAGCTTGCTTTCCAACCACATGGTTCCGAGTTCAATCCCACTGAGTGGCACTTTTGGCAAACGTCTTCTACTATAGCCTCGAGTAGATCAAAAGCCTTATGAGTGGATATGGTAGGTGGAAACTGAAAGAAGCCCATCGAATATGTATATATTTGTGTGTGTGTTTGTGTGTGTCTCAGTTTGTCTCAGTTTGTCTCCCCACCATCGCTTGACAACTGATGCTGGTGTGTTTACGTCCCCGCAACTTCACGATTCAGCAAAAGAGGCCGATGGAATAAATACCAGGTTTACAAAGAATAAGCCCTGGGGTCGATTCATTCGACGAAAGGCGGTGCTCCAGCATGGCCGCAATGAAACATGTAAAAGAACACAAGAAAGAATATACTCCTGCAACACACAAAATATTTAAATTATTTTTTATACAATTCCTGGTATTCAATAATAATAATAATAATAATAATAATAATAATAATAATAATAATAATAATATAACAGGATTTTTTAAAGTATCGAATGGCTATGGGGTGGGGTACCCGAGGAAGCTTAAAACTCAAGGCTTAAAAATCAGAAAAATCATAGGAAAAATGCGGTTGAGATCCACTGGGTTACAGCTTCATAGACTTAGGCATTGTGGTTCATGTATACAGTGTATTATTCGGTAAATTGCTTTACAAATTCAGAAAATTCAGACGTTTGAGAAGATATAGGATTTTGCCGTTGAGGGTAACAAAATCCAAGTCTACGGAAACATTGCTTGAGTGACGAACTTGATACACATTTAAATATGTGGTTGTTTGCCAAACTCTTTTAACTCTGGATGCTGAGAAGGAAACAACTAAAAATTACATCGAAAATGTATGTTAACTTAAACAAACAGTAAGCTACATAATATAATATTAGTTTGAAAATTGCCAATATGGAAACATAAAGGGTAACATACCTTGTGCTACGGTATATTTAAATAACGGAAAACAAATCGTAGCAAAGAGAGCATAAATGATTGCTTTTATCGCAAAAACATTTTTTTATATATTGTTTTAGTTATTTTATTATCTTCATAATTGTTCAACTATGTTGCAAATAACTAACGTTTATTACATTCAAGCTCTGTAATATTTCCGGGCTAGTATATCCCAAAACACGTGTACTCCAAAAAGACTCCAAAACACGTGTACCCGTAACGTAGTTCTCTCGGAGATTCAGCGTGACACAGTGTGACAAGGCTGGCCCTTTGAATTACAGGCACAACAGAAACAGGAAGTAAGAGTGAGGGAAAGTTGTGGTGAAAGAGTACAGCAGGGTTCGGTACCACCCCCTGCCGGAGCCTCATGGTTCTTCTTAGTTACATGTTTAAGGTCTCCGTTGTAAAATATGCGGTGTGACCCCTGGCCTAAAAGCTATCCTACTTAGTTCAATCTTAATGTAATTGGGGCATCTGCTTCTCTGCCCTTACGAAGCGGAAGTGTTTGTATACAGCTAAACAATATTCTAAGAATTTTCCAGGACAGAAGAATAACAGAAATGGTAAAGCTACGAACGAAATGTTTCGCAGAATTTATCTAAATTCTCTACGTTCTCTGTTGGAATCCTTCAGGATTATCACCGCTACTCATTTCATTCCGACACAGATAAAACAAAAAGTGGTAATCGAATTAATTACACACATCTTTGCTATAAACTTCTAATCTTCTATTAATGCAAAGAATCGATGTTCCTTCTTTGATCTTGAGTAACAGAAAGTCGATTAAATCCCTTACATTTTGTCACACTAATTTATATTCTGCGCTCGACACTTTCCCGGGTTGACCTCAATGTTCGGCTCTATGATATGCTGTCATAAGGCGGCGAGCTGGCAGAAACGTTAGCACGCCGGGCGAAATGCTTAGCGGTATTTCGTCTGCCGCTACGTTCTGAGTTCAAATTCCGCCGAGGTCGACTTTGCTTTTCATCCTTTCGGGGTCGAAAAATTAAGTACCAGTTACGCACTGGGTCGATGTAATTGATTTAATCCCTTTCTCTGTCCTTGTTTGTCCCCTCTATGTTTAGCCCCTTGTGGGCAGTTAAGAAATAAGAAACGTTAGCAAGCTGGGTGTAATGCTTAGCGGTATTTCGTCTGTCTTTCACTTCTAAGTTCAAATTCCGCCGACGTCGACTTTGCTTTCATCCTTTCAGTGTCGATAAATTAAGTACCAGTTGCGCACTGGGGTTGATGTAATCGACTGGCCCCCTCTACAAAAATTTCGGGCCTTGTACCTAGAGTAGAAAAGAATATTATGCTGTCAAGTAAAACGTTGAGCTGGCAGAATCGTTAACACGCCGGGCAAAAATGCTTTGCAGCATTTCGTCTGTCTTTACGTTCCGAGTTCAAATTCCACCGAGGTCGACTTTGCCTTTCATCATTTCTAGGGTCGTTAAAATAAGTACCACTTGTGCACTGGGGTCGATGTAATCGACTTACTCCCTCTCCCGAAATTGCTGGCTTTGTGCCAAAATTTGAAATCAATATTATGCTGCAAAATAAGTACCAATCACACACTAGCGTCCATTCGCTCGACTGTAGTTTGATCCCAGATTTCCATATTTACGCGTGTATAAGGCGCACCTCTAATGAAGTGTCAAAGCATGACACAAATTTATTTTTACTTCACAGATTTAGCTTTGCGCTCACGTGTAAGGCGCACCCCAAGTTTTCGGTTAATATCAAA
>NC_068989.1:13922868-13923521 GCF_001194135.2 Octopus bimaculoides
TATCAAATATAAGACAGTGAGGCTTACCCATAAGTAAATACACTATGCATGGATAATATATATATATATATATATATATATATGTATGTATGTATGTATGTATGTATACACATATGCATGTGTGTATGGGTGTGTGGGCGTTTGCGTCTATATTTCATCTTTCTCATGCATTAAAAACGCATTTATTAAACGGTTGTCCTTGTCTCCGTCGTTCGTTTTTCACACTCGGCAATGTTACTATATTTCATATTACGATCTAAACTTGCAATGTTTCCTCAATCTACTCCGCTACGTATTAATAACTCACTCTCTTAGATTACACTAGCGAAGCAATAATAACTCCACAACTAGACGAGATTCAAGTCTACCGCCCAACTTTCACATCTTACTACTACCACCACCACCACCACCACCAACAACAACAATAACAAACAAAGACATCACCATCATACCCATTAATAGCAGAACCACAACCCCTACGAAGTAGACAGGCTATATATCATCCAGGGTGTATACATCTTTTTTCTATCTATTTTATCATCTCGTGCTACGAAGATACACCTGAATTAAACAAAAAGTTAGTTGTGATATATATATACATATGTATAAATATATGTGTTTCTCTGTATCTATTTATGTATATAAATCTATAT
>NC_068989.1:13925356-13928040 GCF_001194135.2 Octopus bimaculoides
TCCTTTGAATAATATATATATATATATATATATGTATGTATATGTATGTATAATGCAGTGAAAACATACACCATGGTTAATCGACAGGACTCCTAGCAACAAAGTAGACAGAAAGGACGAATTAGTTTCAACTTTCCTAAAAGCTGTCATTGCTGATCGCTTATTTTATTTTCTCTGTTGAAAGAAGTTTGTGAGCCGGGTAAAGTTAGCCGCGTTTATTAATTAAGTGGAACACCAACGCGGCGTGTTTGGTAACGAATTTGTAAACATGGTTTAATAAGGCTTCGATGTGAAAATGGATCACGTATGTACATCTTGAAACTTTTAACGTAAATCGAAACAAGTCCATCTAAAATTTCTCCATCGTTACTCTTGAGTTCTGATGTTTAGTTACAATTTTGTGGAGCCAGTTTTCTCTTTGAGGTTTAATTGTTTATTAAACATATAATTGTAAATCAATTTACACCTTCAACCTCATCCATTTCCTGCTTTGACTAAGAGAAAATTAAAAAGAATTTATAAGAACTTATAAGATGGCAAAGGGTCACAGAAACAGCAAAGTGCTGGGTATATTTTCTGATAATAAATCCCGTCGGGTTGAACTTTGCTTTCCAATCTTGTGTGTATCAGAAATCTTGTGAACGTTATTCATAAATGCCACACATTTATAAACGATATAGTCGTTTAAAATTACTCAGGTATGTGACTGTATTTAGCGTATCACTCCTCGCAAGGCTGAAAGGTAAAGTGGATTCCGAAGGCAACAACAAATATGAGGCATTTTTTATACTTGTGTTCTACACTTCAAACTATTCCTCAAGTATTACGTTGTTGTAGTTAGTAAAAAGATCGTGGCTCTCCGTCGGTCACGACGACGAGGGTTCCAATTGATCCGATCAACGGAACAGCCTGCTCGTGAAATTAACGTGCAAGTGGCTGAGCACTCCACAGACACGTGTACCCTTAACGTAGTTCTTGGGGAGATTCAGCGTGACACAGAGTGTGACAAGGCTGGCCCTTTGAAATACAGGTGCAGCAGAAACAGGAAGAAAAAGTGAGAGAAAGTTGTGGTGGAAGAGTACAGCAGGGTTCGCCACTACGTGACGCTTTTAGGTGTCTAGGCTCAATAAACACTCAGAACGCCCGATCTGAGTATCGAAACCACGATCCTACGACGACGAATCCGCTGCGCTAACCACTGGGCCATTACGACTCCACAGTAAAAGATATTTCTCATCCGAACCAATGTGTGAGCTTCTGCATGTTCGGTCGACTTACTAGGAAAAGCAATTAATTATGTACATTATTTACATTTGACGGATATTTGTCCTCATCTTGTTTGTTGTTAACACAATGTCTCGGCTGATATACCCTCCAGCCTTCATCATGTGTTTTGGGGAAATTTCGAATTTGGGTTCTCATTCCTAAGGTGTTTTTCGATGTTGTTGTTGTTGTTGTTGTTGTTGTTATTATAGACCAACTGAATGAGTTCTTTTCAATCTATTTTACCAGGTTTTACTCTACCAATAATCCTTCCTATTATAGACACAAGACCTAAAATTTAGAGGAGGAGGATAATCGATTACATCGACTCCAGTGCGTATCTGGTACTTAATTTATCGACCCCGAAAAGATGAAAGGTAAAGTCGACCCCGACAGAAGGTAGCGACAGGCGAAATACCGCTAAGCATTTCGACCGGCGTTGCTAACGACTCTGCCATATTGCCGCTCTTTTGGCATACCAATAATACCAAGGGGAAGAGAAAGAAATTAAAGGTGAATGTGATCTTGTGATATAATCAGCATTTGGAATAACTATATTCACAGCATTTTCCATAATCTGAAGGATTTGGGGTGAGACAAATGACAGTCACCATTTCCGATTCTTCATCTACCCCATCCTATCAAAATAAGAACTCGTAGCAGGATCAGTAGAGTATCGGATTAAATCCAGTGCAGAATGGGCACTGGAAGCATTTTTTTTATGCTTCCGGTATCCATAAAATAAGTACAAATCAGTTATTGAAGTCAGTTTGGTCGATTTTCCTATCGCCTCATATGTATAGCTTTGTGCTTATGTTAGAAAACGATATTCCTGTACCTACAGCATCACCATCACCACAACCAACATCAACCGTTTCGCTACCATCCCCAACACCATCAGCATCAGTACTACCACCAACACGATCCATACCACTCCTACACTTCTACCTACATATTAATTTCTCTCGCTCTCAGAAGTGCTTCATTTCATGCACATCCACTAAAGTTTCGTCTTGCCACCGATAATGTCATTACGCAGTTCATTTGAGACGCAGCAACACATTCTCCTATTACCTTCACACTGCTCCTCTGTACTTGTCTTCTTTTTCCTTCCTCTTCCCTGTCTCTAATTATCACTGGAGACCTCTCTACCTCTCTTACAGCTCTAACACTTTCAGATACAAACACGCATACACACACACATACACACACACACACACGTACATCTATTAACATGAATAAGCAACGTAACTTTACATGCCCATATGGTGGTAATTTATACACACATATGCATGTGTGTGTGTGTGTGAGTGTGAGTATGCGTGCAAATATGTGCGTAGCTGTGAGGTATACACATATTCATACACGTATATAAGGATATATGCATAAATGTCTCTGTGTATATATATATATATATATAT
>NC_068989.1:13929423-13931514 GCF_001194135.2 Octopus bimaculoides
TATATATATATATATATATATATATCAGGTATCCTATAAATAATGTTCGAAATATCAGACATGTAATTTCTATCAAATTATACAGCATTCTAAAATGTCAAATGGTATTGATTTACAACTCATATGGATTTGGAAGCATTTAACTTAACGTAATTTCTTTTTACAGAATAATCTGGCTGAATTAATTACTAATATTAACCCCTCAACGATGTGAATATCGAATGACCCCAGTACGTATCTTATTTTAATCCTTGTATGTATTCTATCGGAACCATTTGCCGAGGGGACAGAAACACACAAATTACAGAGACAGAATGACAAAATGTTTTATGAGTTTTAAAATGGAAACAGTGCAGCAAGAGCAACCTGAGATATCCATTCTGTTTATGGGGAAGAGTATTTGAGCGACAAAAGTTGCTGGGTATGGTTCGCAAGGTTCAAAAATTCTCACTTCAGCCCACGAGAGAATTCACAATTCGGACGCCCGCTTGAAGCTGATAATGAACTTCTTTTTCTCAGATCTTGAGAAAGATTATGCTATGCCAGTCGAAGAATTGGCAAACAAGCTCAGTTCGAACCATTCAACTGTTCACCGCCGTCTTCAACAACATGAGGTAACAGAAGGCAACCAAAAATCTCGAATTGGGAATCTGTTCATTTCTTCACTCTCGTGAACATATTTAACAATTTTAGACAGATTAGGGATTGGTAATGAAAAGTGGGTCTTTTGTGAAAATGTTAAGCGTCGCTGGCAAAGGCTTAATTGTGGACAAAAAGGCTAAACCACAACCCAAATGAACCTTCAACAAACAAGATGAGGGCAAATATCCGTCGAATGTAAATAATGTAAATAATGTAAATAATGTACAGAATTCCTCATCTCTTAAATATAGAACTGTAATATCGTAACGTCTTTAAAATAATACTAAAAACGAATAACGACCACATCGGATAACGTAATCCTTTCATACACAGCTTGAAATAAGGATGGAATGATCACGGTAAAAATTGCTTTTGGTCATGGATCTATACATTCCCAATCGCTCTGGAAGAAAGCAACCACACCGCTTGCATTGCTCATCCGTCTGTGAGTCATGTCCATACTATGTGTTATATCTGTAAAGTTTAAATACGAGGTTAATGTTGTATGTACGGACACTTATTCCCAGCTCACTTTCACATTTTCACTTCCTCTTTTCTCTCTATTTCCCGCCCCCTCCTATTTCTCTTTATCTAAGTAATTTATAAGGTGTCATTGCCGAAATTAAGACAGAATATATTCATCTGGAATAAAGATCCTTCGCAAATTTCTAGTTTGTATTGGAGGTAAATTGCGTGATTAGCAATGAAAATACAAAGAAAATCCAGAGGTCACCAACACAATGTTAGCGATACGAGGTTACCAATGTAGTCGTCTGACCTTCCCACAACAACAGTCAACTGCTAAATGGCGCTGGGCTTTTTAGAGTCGGGTTTATGTGTCTGTGACAAATTTCGAGTTAATGTTGTTTAGCCTATTAGACCCAAAAATCTGTAAATGGCTCATAACTGGAATAATGTGGTGGATTGTATAGAACGTCTGAAAGTCATATGCATAACGAAAAGCGTAGGATAGGCAGGGGTGGGAGGGATATAGAGAGGGATGGTGGGAGGGAGAAAGTGAAAATGTTGCTGGGAGGTTCATAAAGCTTTTCTTTAAGAGTTGATCCTCAGAAATTACAATGACACCAGGTGGGTGTATAAATAAAGAGATGTCTGTAAATGAGTGCGCGCGTATATGCTTTGTATATGTACGGGTGTGTGTGTGTGTGTGTGTGTGGTGTTGCGTATGGTATAGATTATCTGGTCTGAGAAGCGTTCGCCAGAGATGTTTAAGGGATGAAGAGATTGACTGGTAACGGCACAGCTTGTGTCTGGTGATCAGTAAGGATTAGCGAGACAGGGCAGATTAGGAAGACAGAGGTTGCGAAGTGTGTCAGAGAGAGAGAGAGAGAGAGAGAGAGAGAGATGTAGGGAGAGAAAGGGGCAGATATGGAGACGGAGAGAATCAGAGAGAAATGTAAGGAGAGCAGAAAGCATGTGTGTATATAT
>NC_068989.1:13931888-13932420 GCF_001194135.2 Octopus bimaculoides
TATATATATATATATCAATGTTCACATATTTTTATGTATACACATTTACAGACACACACATGCATATATATGTATGTATGTATGTATGTATGTAGAAAGAGGCGCAGACAGGTGGATACATAGAGAGGTGGATGGATGAATGGATGGATGGATGGATGGACGAACGGACGGACGCACAGACGCACAGACAGGCAGACACATCGAAAGACAAACTAATGGACAGACAGACAAGCAGACACATAGATAGATAGATACACAGACAGACACACAGACAGGCAGACACATCGAAAGACAGACAGACAGACAGACAGACAGACAGACAGATAGATAGATAGATAGATAGATAGATAGATAGATAGATAGATAGATAGATATACCGTTTGGTCGGGGAGTAAATGTGTAGAAATGGAAGGCAGATAAGGTGACCGGCCTCTATGTAGAGATAAATGTAAAATGAACGACCGAGAGGTAATAAAATGAAAGAGTGTGATGAGAGAGAGAGAGAGAGAGAGAGAGAGAGACAGAGGGGGGG
>NC_068989.1:13933334-13934983 GCF_001194135.2 Octopus bimaculoides
GTGGTGGTGTAAGTAGTAGTAGTAGTGGTGATGGTGGTGGTGCAGGTGGTGGTGGTGGTAGTAGTAGTAGTAGTAGTAGTAGTAGTAGTAGTAGTAGTAGTAATGGTGGTGGTGATGGTCGTATGTGGAAAAACAGAATCCGGAGTTAAAGTGTAGCAGGGTGCATAGATGCTGGAGCAGACGAGGTGGAGGAAAAAGAACAGTACTGGCAGGATGCGGCGTAGAAGAGAAACGCTGGAGTACGAAGAGGACAAGTGGGGGAAGTGGAAATGGAAAGGAAAAATGTGGTTGAGAAGGATCGAACATAAATGTCAGAGATCGAAATATTGCATATTTGTGATGAAATAACCAGGAAGGATAAGAGAGAGCAAAAGTTACGAGTTGGGGGTATTGTAGAACAGGGATTCTCAGCTCCTTTTTATTTATAGACCCCTTTGATTACTGTTTTTTACTGGTGGACCCTGCAGAGTCATTCGATGTTTAAAAACTAGTTTTTTAGAAACTTCTCTCTAAATTCCTTATTTTATTAGCTCGTATAGGTTGAGCTGTGTAAAATGTTAATCAAAGAAACCTAACTATTTCTTGCAATATATACCAAAACATACATCTAAAGCGGGGTTTCTCAACCATCTTTTTATCTATGGATCCCTTTGGTTATTATTTTATTCTGGTGGACCCCCTTTCCAATCGATGTTTAAAAACTAGCTTTATAGAAGTTACTTCCCAAAATCCTATTGTTTTTCGCACATTAACTTGTGTTGGTTGAACTACAGGGTTATTCAAATACAATGAACCAATTTCATTACGCAATATTTTAATAAGGAAAAGCAATAGAAAACTCCAGCTGAGTCACAAGTATTTACTTACAATCAACATTTATTTCCTGTCTTACAAGAGCTCAATGTAGCCACCATCTGCAGCACGGGTAACATCAATGCGATAAGAGTATTCCACCCAGACGCATATCAGTTGAGAACCACTGATATATAAGATAATAAATATATGACAGAGCAGCGTACTGAAACCGTTATGGATTTTTATTTCGTCCATTTTATGTCATCCACATTTGTGGTGGAATACCTAGAGATATTGAACTGAAGAACTACGGGCTTAGGATATCGTACTGAATATTGAACGAAGGTACGATGATAGGATTACGGCAATGCAACAGTTACAACATTCTATTTCGTTAGACAAAGTTCTGCAATCTTTTCTCCATTCATATTATTCTTTTTTTATTCTCTTTCTTATTGCAATTCGTCTGGAATGGTCATATGGTAAGAAGCTATATGGTTCCGAGTTCAGTCTCACTGCGTGGCGCCTTGGGCAAGTGTCTTCTACTATAGCCTCGGACCAGTCAAAGCCTTGTGAATTTGGTACTGAATTTGGTAGACGGAAACCGAAAGAACTCTGCTGTACATATATCTGTGTGTCTGTGTTTGTCCTCCACCACCACTTCCAACTACTGTTGGTGTAATTATGTCCCCGTAACTTAGCGGTTCGGCAAAAGTATTCCGATAGACTACATACAAGGTTTAAAAAAAAACAAGTGCTGGGGGTCAATTCATTTCACTAAACATTTTTCAAGGAGGTACCCCCGGCATAAAAGATAGTATTCTTTTTTCCTATAAATACATGATGGCTTAAAT
>NC_068989.1:13943882-13944825 GCF_001194135.2 Octopus bimaculoides
TAGGAACGAGGAAGATATGTTTGAATTTTTGGAAATAAGGCTCTAAATAGAGCTATTTCCGATTTGAAAAATATATGTTCACGAAGTATTTTGTGTTATACACAACTTATACAAAATTTTAAAACAAAATAGGTCTTTTAAGAGGTGAAAAATGCAACTTACATGGGAGCCGATGTGTCTACCGTCCGTCCATAGATAGATAGATAGATAGATAGATAGATAGATAGATAGATAGGTAGGGAGGTAGATAGGTAGGGAGGTAGGTAAGTAGGTAGATAGATAGATAGATAGATAGATAGATAGATAGATAGATAGATAGATAGATAGATAGATAGATACACACACACATATATATATATATGTGTGTATATATATCTATGTGTGGCTGTGATAGCATGAAAAAGCACCAAAGTTTTGAGGGGCGACTCCATCGACTAAACCCGTCAACGTGGTGCCCCAGTATGGCCGCAGTCAAATGGCTAAAACAAGTAAAAAAAATAAAAGAATAAATACATAGACCTGTATATATTAATATATATGCATTGTACGTAGGTCTTCTTTCACCAGAATACAAATCTAATCTCTTTCTCCTCACATTTGTTTCTGCTTTATTTTTTCTGTCATTTTATCTGTTTATTTAGTTATCGCGGTACCAACACTATATCTCATCCATCACCGCGATAACCACCTAAACCAACACCGCAAACACCACCTCGACCAAAAGCAACTAACATCACCTTTCACTGTTATCAGTCCTTATTAATTTCATCGTCACCATCATCATCGTAATCATCACCATCATCATCATCATCATCGTAATCATCACCATCATCATCATCACCATCAGCGTCACCATCAGCGTCATCACCATTATGATCATCGTCATCATCACCGTCACCACCACCACACCCACCACCACCACCACACCCACCACCACACCCAT
>NC_068989.1:13945326-13946113 GCF_001194135.2 Octopus bimaculoides
GATATTTCTTTCTTTTTTTTTTTGCCCTTATCGTTCTTATTATTATTCATATTTATTATCGCCGTCCACATCGTTCGTCGTATCCTACATTCTCTCTCTCTGTTTTTTTTTTCTTTGCTTGTTTCTTTCTTTGCTTTTTTTTTTTTCGTCTTTTCTTTTTCCTTCGCCATTGTGTCTCGCGTGATTTGGCGTTCGGAAGCGTGAGAATAGTTGCCAAACAAACGTTGAAAGAGATTAAGTAATATGGCGCTACAGATAATTCCGCCACCCTGACAAGATAATCTCGGCCAGTATTCAGGAAACCTGGCAACATCACTATCCTTTGCAGGGCAACAGGGCAATAAAGACAACACATACAAAAAGACAAAAAAAAAACAATAACAATAACAAGAAATGCCTTACCGATAAATGCGCCATCACCCACCAGTAGCACTACGACCACTACTACTACTACTACTACTACTACTACTACTACTACTTCTGCTGCTGCTACTACTGCTACTGCCACTACTACTACTACTACTACTACTACTACTACTACTGCTACTACTACTACTACTACTGTTGCTGCTGCTTCTACTACTACCACTACTACTTTTAATACAGTTACTTCTGCTGCTACTACTACTACTACTACTACTACTACTACAGCTACTAGTGCTGCTACTACTACTACGACTACAACGGATCTATTTCAAAACGGGGGCACCAGTTTTCATTTATGTTTTATGTAGTGTTTTTGGTACCGAAACACTTTCAAACTTCGTATACTTATCTATTTTGTGTT
>NC_068989.1:13946664-13948135 GCF_001194135.2 Octopus bimaculoides
AAAATTGTTATACACATAGATACGCACATCGTAATTTATTATATAAACAATATATGCGTATAAATTACGATTAAACCGGATGAAATATGTCACAGGGAATAACATTTTTATGACGGCCCAGCAGTAACTCTATTCAGCTGAATAGACGTCAGTGATTGGTTGAAATTACAGAAATACGACAACTTTAACATGGAATAACTTGCGATGTACGTCTTTTTGTTAAGAAGACTAAGAGTAAAAGATGTTTTATATGACACATTCTACCGGTGTCCCAAGTTTCAAAGTCTTTCGTTAGTGTTTCGTTAAGAAAATACTGGTGCCCCCGTTTTGAAATAGATCCACTACAACTACTACTATCACTGCTGCTGATGTTGCTACTGATACTACTGATTCTACTGCTGATACTACCACTAATATACTACTGCTGCTACTACTACTACTATTACTATCAGTGCTGTCATCTTTGAAACTATCATCAACGACTGCGTCACTACGATACTGGCTCTGTCATGAGATATGCAATTGAGCATGCCAAGATAAATAACTCGCAGGGTTTTACTGCCCCCTGGCGGCCCCCTTGATTGGTCCAGGTATAGACAGTGTTTTCAACATCATCTTTAGGCAATGGGTAACCAATGTGTCCCTTAAAGTTAAAATCGAACGTAAACTTCAAAAGATATCAGGTACTAATACAGTGTTGACATGAGCTTCAATAGATAAGTCGAAGGGGCTTACTGCACCCGTAGGGGTCCCTTTGATAAGTTCAAGTAAAAGTTCATGTTTTCACCTTCCTCTGTTAGCCAAAGGTTATCAATACGTCTCGTTTCGTGGAAACCAAACTCGAACTCGAGCTGTTATGACGTTTTGTTGCATTGATGATATCAACTTCCACATTCATCAAATTCAGGTCTCCTACCTGAATTTTTGCGCAAGTGCATGCCTGCAAATTTGTAGGTCATAAGCAAACAAAAGATTAATTTTGGTGAAGATGAGAGGCAAACTGCAGGAAATTTGGGGCCTTTATGCAGTTGTATTGCTGACTCCAAGAGAGGCCTAAGGGGGTTATCTACCCCGGGAGTGGCGCAACAATCGATGTACGGAAAAATAAAATAGCCTACAACGCATAATAGGGCTTCAGAAACTTATGTATGAAATTTGGTTCAAATCGGTTGTAAAATGTAGAAATGCATGCAGTTACACAGACAGACAGACATCTGTATTATATACTTTTTACTCTTTTACTCTTTTACTTGTTTCGGTCACTTCACTGTGGCCATGCTCGAGCACCGCCTTTGGTCGAGCAAATCGGCCCCAAGACTTATTCTTTGTAAGCCTAGTACTTATTCTATCGGGCTGTTTTGCCGAATCGCTACATTACGGGGACGTAAACACACCAGCATCGGTTGTCAAGCGATGTTGGGGAGACAAACACAGACACACAAACATATACACACATATACATATATATATA
>NC_068989.1:13948145-13951044 GCF_001194135.2 Octopus bimaculoides
CACACCAGCATCGGTTGTCAAGCGATGTTGGGGAGACAAACACAGACACACAAACATATACACACATATACATATATACGACGGGCTTCTTTCAGCTTCCGTCTACCAAATCCACTCACAAGGCTTTGGTCGGCGCGAAGCTATAGTAGAAGACACTTGCCCAAGATGCCACGCAGTGGGACTGAACCCGGAACCATGTGGTTTGTAAGTAAGCCACTCCTACGCCTATATATATATACATAATATGTGTATGTATATATGTATACATCCTCTGTAATGTATTATGTATGTATGTATGTATGTATGTATGTATGCATGTATATATGCATGTTTGTATGTATGTATGTATGTATGTATGTATACGTGTGTTGTGCAAAGATTCAGCGTTAATAAATAATAAATTTTCATATTTTTTTCCCCCGGTCTAACATGAAGTCATTGGAAGTAAGAAATACCAACCGTGGACATCATCTACAAAGCAAAGCAAAATTAAACGATTGATGTTCTGTTCTCAAAATATACAATGACTTACATCTCGTACAGAAACAATAATCTTAACCGGGTGTTGATAATTCGGCAATATTTATAATAATACATCATAAGGAACAGCTATGAGCGATTATAAGCGCTGTATAAATTATGATATACATATGTACATAAGTTACAATATGAGCGTATGTGCTGCCGTTGCTCTGAGTGTTCTGATTCAAATAAACATGTAGTTGAAGAAAGTAACTTTTACTTTTGTCTCATATGTTAGGTTTACTTCTTAATTTTTTTTTTATTAAAGATAAAACTATAACACTAGGCAGTAGTACCATTCGTTACCTCTCTATTTATATCACCTTCCAGGTGCACATGTTCTATAACAAGATGCGACGATATTGTTTAGATAAGATAAAATCACATATTCAAACTGATTCTCTCATGTTTTGTTTACACACACACACACACACAGAGGCATGCATATATATATATATATATATGTGTGTGTGTGTGTGTGTGTGTGTGTGTGTGTGTGTGTGTGTGTGTGTGTGTGTGTGTGTGTACTGAGATGTACTTGCATAGCAAGCGACCTGATCTGAGACTGTGTGCTGGAACAAAAATAATTGCAGCGTGGAAGGTGTTTATAAGCCATTTAGAATAACACACAAAAACCGTTAGATTCACTTCAACATTTAAATTTAATTTGTCAAAAATATTTTCGTCGCTTTGAGACCGCGACCTGTTGAGTGACAAAATTCTGTGCTGAATTTTTTCAGTGAACAGGTCGCGGTCTCAAATCGACGAAAATATTTTGACAAATTAAATTTAAATGTTGAAGTGAATCTAACGGTTTTTGTGTGTTTCTTTGTTTGAGTTTAACCTAAAGATTAAATTACATAATTAAATCATTTTATTAGGCAGAATCTCATCAGAGGGCTAGAATGATATACAACACCTAATAACCTAACGGTATATCTTTTCTACCTCTCTGATGAGATTTTGTCTAATACAATGGTTTAGCTATTGTAATTTAGTCTTTAGACTAAATTGAAACAGCTGTAAGAGAATATGTTGGATCTTGTAGTTAATAAATTATATTACCACTGGTTTCACGTACATTATTGCAATTAGCAATATAGGTGACCAATCACAACACCTGGCCAATGCACTTGGTGTTTCTGCGACACCTGTATAAGCTGATGTTGAAATGTCTTTCAATAATTCAAACATGTTTATGTGTGTGTGTGTGTGTGTGTGTGTGTGTGTGTGTGTGTGTGTGTATTTATGTATACGAGAAAGTACTGAAAAGTTCCTTGCTTTGGGTAAAAGAAAATACAGGAGGATCAGTTAATTACGATTTTCTTCAACATATTCCCCTCTCAGATTCACGCACTTATTGCACGGACCCTTCAGTTTTTCTAAGCCCTGTAAAAGAACACGGAAGGTTGGGCCTTTAACCAGGACTTTCACAATACCCTTAAACCCAGGAACTATTCACTACCTCCTCATATACATACATACATATATGTGTGTGTATGTGTGTATTTATATACATTTGTATTTATATATTTGTGCCTATATATCTATATATGTATGTATGCATGCATGCATGAATGTATGTGTATATGTATGTATGTGTATATATGTGTATGTGTTTGTCTGCGTGCGTTGTACGCGTCTGTCTATGCCTATATATGTGTATATGCGTACGTATGAGTTCGTATAACTTAAAGAAACGCCATATTTACTTGAGCCTTGCAAATATGTAATATCTATAGGGATTTTATTATTTGTTTTCTTGTTAGTTTTTATTCAGTTCTTCTTGGCTTCTTTCCTTGAAAGATGTTTACCGACGCATGCTCAACCAAAACCAACCTTATCTCTCCATGTTAATGTCTACCTAATAGAGAGAGAGAAAGAGAAAGAGAAAGAGAGAGAGGAGCTGTAAAAAGGGAGTAATGTCTAAGGGACAACAACTGAGTCTGACAAGTGTAGTGGGCAGAAAACCAATAGCCAATCGACCTCTGGAGATGTCAGGACGGTTAAACTAGTCATGGCAATTGACATATCTTGACAACACTCGCGATGACGAAGAAGACGACAACGATGACGCGAAGGACAAAGACGGAGGCGGAATAAGAAATAGGTGGAGGAAGGGGAAGAGGAGGGCCGCCGTGGTGAGCGCACGTAAACAATGAAGCTGTTTACATGTAATGCATGACTTTACGTGGGTTCTTGTGCTTTCCATATGCATTATGGCTTTATTTACAACACCTGCTCCTTGACTTAACAGATTCTCTACTCCACAGGCATTTTTTTTTTCATTTTTTTTTTTGTCGTTTCACTCTTCTTTTTCCTATTGTTATCGCTATCATCATCATCATCATCATCATCATCATCATCATCATCATCA
>NC_068989.1:13951592-13952553 GCF_001194135.2 Octopus bimaculoides
GTCGAGTTTACCTTTCATCCTTTGGGGGTCGATAAATTAAGTACCAGTCAAGTACGGGGATTGATCTAATCAACTAGCCACCCTCCCCAAAAATGTCGGGCATTGTGCCTAGAGTAAGATTATTATTATTATTATTATTATTATCGAAGGCGCGGCGTGTTGGCAGAATCGTTAGCACGCCGGACAAAATGCTTAATGGTATTTCGTCTGCCACTACGTTCTAAGTTCAAAATCCACCGAGTCGACTTTGCCCTTCATCCTTTCGGGGTTGATTAAAGAAGTACCAGTTACGCAGTGGTAATCGACTTAATCCCTTCTTCTAAATTTGAGACCATGAACTTCCAGCAGAAAGATTTATTATTATTATTATTATTATTGGGTGAGAGAGCAGTGCATACACTCAGAATGACACTGGGGTAAAATATAGGAAGCCCCATATACCCATCATGACTACCCGTCTGATACGGGTACACCAGGCACATGCATCACAACCATATGTGCGCGACACGGTGATCTTATATCAAGATAAACAGCACATGATTTTGCTGGTGGGGCCCAGTTAGAATTTTCTGCAGGTTGAGTAACCCATCCGCTTAAAAGGTCCCCGAATAAGTGCAGTTTAAGGATGTAGAACGAATTACCCACGCTTTCAAAAGTGATTTATTCAAACCCCAAAGAATTTCTCTCAACACATGGCTATGATGTTCCTCCGTTACTTCTGCTCTTGATCAGTGATGCACATATCGTCAGCCACCAAAGTTCATGTTCAACTGGTTAAGGCCAAACAACTGACAAGCAAATCTGTGATATTAAGCAGAATATTTGCTGTAGGCCATCTTTTTATACTAAGACAAAACAACGTACATGATAACACTTCCAATCAATTAAGATCAGAAGCCATGAGAGCCACTGCCTGCTATTTATTGTCTTTGCACAACTTCTATCCCTGTGAATTAACATA
>NC_068989.1:13953841-13954181 GCF_001194135.2 Octopus bimaculoides
TAAGCTTCCTCTTTATCCACTTACGTCTGAAGCGAAATAAATATTCACCAGAACACACATCCACACACACACACACACACACACAAATACACACACATGCACAGAGATTCAAACACACTCACCTAACATAATACACATACATACACGAACACACGAATACACGAACACAAACATATACAAACCCATATACAATTACATACACACACATACATATGCACACAAAATAACGCATTCTCATGTCCACACGTTTCCTTCAGGACGTGTTTCCCTGCTTATAAAATGCGTCCAGCATTGAGAAGACAACTACTTATGTTCTAATGTAAACCTGTGTACACTTGTA
>NC_068989.1:13954281-13954562 GCF_001194135.2 Octopus bimaculoides
GTGTGTGTGTGTGTGTGTGTGTGTGTGCGTGTGTGTGTGTGTGTATATAGATAGATATAAATATAGATATATATATACATACAAACATATATATACACACACACATATATACACACACACATATATGTATATATATATGTATATATATACATATATGTATATATTTATATATATAATATATATTTACATTTATATAGATAGATACATATCTAAATACATATATAGTTATGTATATATATATATATATATATATATATATATATATATATATATATATATAT
>NC_068989.1:13955112-13956075 GCF_001194135.2 Octopus bimaculoides
TGTGTGTGTGTGTGTGTGTGTGTGTGTGTGTGTGTGTGTGTGTGTGTGTGTGTGTGTATTGCGTGCGCGCGTCTGTATTAAATTTACTCGTTTGAAGCATACAGGTTGTCTGACAAGAAACTGCGTAATTGTACGCATGTATTACGTAAGTATTATGTATGTATGTACGTTAGAACGTATGTATGCCTTATGTGCGCACGTATGTGTGTATGTATGCATTATGTATGTATATGTGTGTGCCTGTGTTATTCACGTGTGTATGATTATTATTGCTTCGTATCTATGCGTGTATGTGTTTGCGTGACCAGGTGTAGAGTGTATGTCTCTGTATATCTTATTAGTTCGAGAATTTGTGTGTTTGTAATTATGTGTTGTGTGTGTGTGTATGTCTGTGTGTGTGTGTGCGTGTTTGTGTGTGTGCGTATATGTGTGTGTCTGCTAGTGTCTGAGTGTGTGTGTGGCTGTAAAGTTACACTTCTTATTTGATGTATACAGGTTGTTGTCTTGCGTGAAAAATTATCTGGGTTTCTGAAGGTGTATGTATGTATGTATGTATGTATGCCTTTGCATGTATATGTTTGTGTGGCAGTGGGTGTTCGTTAGATTGATTGTATGTGTGTGTGTGTGTGTGTGTGTGTGTGTGTGTGTGTGTGTGTGTTAGTGTGTGTGAGTGCGCATTTATAGTAATTTTATTTGTTTGAAGTCTATATGTTATCAGAGAACATGGAACTCTGTGTGTACGTGTGTCTGTGTGTTTATGTGTATGTGTTTGTTTGTGTGCATGTGTATGTGTGTACCTGTGCGCGTATGTGTATGTGTTTGTGAGTATGCATGTGTGTGTGTGTGCGTCTGTTTGTGTATGTGTATGTGTGTCTGTGTGCATGTGTGTGTGTGTACCTGTGCGCGTATGTGTATGTGTTTGTGAGTATGCATGTGTGTGTGTGTGCGTCTGTTTGTGCATGT
>NC_068989.1:13956085-13958125 GCF_001194135.2 Octopus bimaculoides
CGCGTATGTGTATGTGTTTGTGAGTATGCATGTGTGTGTGTGTGCGTCTGTTTGTGCATGTGTATGTGTTTGTCTGTGTGCATGTGTGTGTGTATATGTTTGTGAGTATGCAAGTGCTTATGTGTGTGCATGTGTGTGTATGTGTATGTATGCATGTGTGTGTGTTTGTGTGTGTATGCATGTGTGTGTGTGCGTGTGTGTGTGTGTGTGTGTGTGTGTGTGTGTGTGTGTGTGCTTATATATAGAATGTGAAATGTTGAAGTATTATGTGTGAGTATATGGTTTGTATGTGTGTATTTGTGTGTGCTTGTTTACGTCTGCGTGTTTGATTCTGATTGGGTTTATCTTTGTACGTGTGTATGTATGTGTATGTGTGTGTAAAATACCAACTATTGTAGCAGAGATTATATGTATTTGTGTGTGTGTGTGTGTTTGCGTTTACGTCTGTACGTCTGTGCAAACGTGAATACAGTATATCTGTGTGTGTGTGTGTGTAGATGTGTGACCGCACGCATGCGTGCATCTAATATATATGCACGCAAACATGGCCGATTGTTTTTAAGAAGTTTGCTTTGCAACCATATCCAAGATTCGATCCCACGTACAACGCAGTCCCTTGAGCTAAACCTTCACTTTTATATCTTAGCTTCGGAAAGTTAATACGCGGAAATTGGAAGGAATCCTGTGTAATGGTACCTTTAACTGAAAGGATTAGTCTTGTCACACACATCATGTCACGCTGATTCTACTTAAAGGTTGCTAAAATTAATCGTTCTGTGGAATACCCGACCACTTCGCAACAGAATTACATAAAGTGCAGAAACATTCGTAGAATACTTTGTCTTTTTGGTGGATTTCTTGTCCGCCATTCCCTACAGATTAACCTGCACAGGTGATTTAGATTATAGTCTATAGTGATTAAACGTTTCCATATTTAAGAGATGCGGAATTATGTATCGGGCTGTTCGGAAAGTTCCTGCCGATTTTTAAAGGAAAGAAAAAGCTCAATAAATACTTGCCATTACCTTTTTAATCAACCAAGTATGAACTATTTTGTTGCACAATGCGTCTCCATCTTTCCTTTAACTTGAAAATACTCTCTTTTGAGGTGGTTTCATGACAAATAAGTCGAAAGGTAAGCTACTATAAATCGGCACGAACTTTCCAGACAACCCAATACATTATGTACATTATTTGCATTACTTACATTTGACGGATATTTGTCCTAACACAACGTTTCGGCTGGTATGCCCTCCAGCCTTCATCAGGTTTCTTGGGGAAATTTAGAACCTGGGTTCTCATTCCTAATGTATTCTTCGATGTTATTATTATTATTATTATTATTATTATTATTATTATTCAGGTCACTGCCTAGAATCGACCTCGGAATCTTGGGGTTAGTAGCCCGCTCTCTTAACTGCTACGTCATATGCTCATGGGCATATAGATAATAATTAAACGTTTGTTTTGTACATTGGCGTATTTCTTCCATTAAATCGGTATTGCTTGTACAGGTGTACGGTGTACCACGTGTCAGGTTTCGAAGTGATCCGAGAGCAACATTAGGTGAAGTGGTTTTTGCTCAAGAACACGATGTATGCACTGCTCCGGGAATCGAGACTGTGACCTTGCGACCATGAGTACAACACCCTAACCGCTGGGCCACACGCCTTTGTACTTAACCAACTAAACACTAATTCAATAAACTCGTCGAGCTAGCAGGTACGTTAACACGTAAAATAAGTACCAGTTGACCACTGGGGTCGATGTAATCGACTTACCCCCTCCTTCGGAATTGCCGGCCTTGTGCCAAAATTTGAAACCAATCAATAAGTAGTTTGAACAACATTTGATTGTTACAGTAAAGATTGTTTACCAACATAACATGGCAGTCCTGTTGTTGTAATTTAGCCCCAGGAGACATCGTCTCCAGCTGGCTATACGACATGATCTCTGTCCTAGCTGGAGATGATGTCTCCTGGGGATAAATTACAACAACATTAGTCCTAAACCAGGACTGCCACGTTAGGCGGTGGTGGT
>NC_068989.1:13958225-13960296 GCF_001194135.2 Octopus bimaculoides
ACGGTCGCCGTCAGTGTCGTGGTGATAATGATGACGATACAGTGATGGTTATCAAAAGGAGTCATTGACTTTTAGCCACAGGTTAACCCAAATCGAACAGACCTAGGATTCAAACAACAAACACCCCGAACAATTTTCTTTTCGCAACCAAAACATAATCTAAGTATAAATTCTAGGGTACATCAACAAATATGTCCTTCACATTTTTAACCGATCATCTGCATGCCGAGAGAGATTTGACTGATATTTTTAGCACGCAGGCTGAACAACCACATAGATGCTCCCACGTTAGCTCGAAAATCAATATATTGATAAGAAATGTAGGATGCCAGCCTGTGAATGTATTTGTGTGTTAATGTATGCCTGTATAAGCAGTACCATTGTTCCTAATCAAAAGAAATAAATGTATGCATGACGGTGAGAGAGTTAGGCGAGATGGTTAAACACCTAACTACATCTAATGCAGCATTTCCTTTCGTGTAAATAGAGATAGCCGTGTGGATAACATTTTAGCTTCTCAATAATCTGGTTGTGCGTTTGTTCGATTCTATTGCGTGATTGATATATAGAGCACGAGTTTTTTGCTGCTGCCTCGAGTTTGCCTAATTCCTATAAAATGAAACTTTGTAGAAAACGGTCAAATTAAACAATACTTGTAAATAGAAAACCAAACCTCCTCACCTTTATTTTGTTCTATTTTTGCATCATTTCCATTCGTGTTAATAGGAATGGCCGTGTTTAAGAAATTAGCTTCTCAGTCATATGGTTCTCTGTTTCTTCCGTTCTACAGCGCGGTATATTCGGCACGTGATACGTTTGGCACGTGATACATTTAGTACGTGGTACATTTGGCTCGTGTTACATTTGGTACGTGGTGCATTTAGCACGTGTTGCATTCAACGCGTGGTAACTTTGGTACGTGGTACATTTGGCACGTGGTACCTTTGGTACGTGTTACATTTGGTACGTGGTGCATTTAGCACGTTTTACATTCAGCACGTGGTACCTTTGGTACTTGGTGCATTTGGCACGTGATACATTTGGCATATGGTACATTTAGCACGTGGTGCGTTTGTTACATGTTACATGTGGCCCGTGGTACATTTGACCCGTGTTACATTTGGCCCGTGGTACATATGGCCCCTGGTACATTTGGCCCCTGGTACATTTGCCGCGTGGTACGTTTGCTACATGGTACATTTGTCACGTGGTACAATTTGTACGTGGAATATTTGGTACACGGTACATTTAGCTCGAGTTCAATCCCACAACGATTTGCAGGACATTACTGGAGAAGTGAACAGGAAGATATACACAAGCAACTGTTGTGGGAACCAACTCAGAGGAGACACAGAAGTTGAATACCTTCTAGAACATTAATCGATTCGATCAATTCTCAGACGATACAAACCTCAGTGAGGAGTTGTCAAATGCGATAAGGAATCTTGAATTGCGGAGGAATGTTGTCAGGAATGTTCGACCGTGGTCGGAATAAGGAATTCTATGTCCAACATGATAATGAAAGCCATGTGTAATAGCGGAGACAAGAAAACCCTTTTTGGAACAAGTGATCAATTCCACTGCGTAATACATTGAGCCACGTCTTCGGATCCATCTAATTCTTGTGACTACTGGTAATTGGAAGATGCAGTTTTGTCTCAAACTTGATTGCAGACACTGCCCTGGAATGTATCCAGGACCTAGATGTAGTGATGATGGACTGACAAGTGTGGCGGGTAGGCTTTGGAACTCAGCTATAATAATAACAATAATCCTTTCTACTGGAAGCACAAGGCCTCAAATTTGGTGGGAGGGGATAAGTTAATTGCACCGACCCCAGTACTCAACTGGTACTTATTTTATCGACTCCGAAAGGATGAAAGGCAAAGTCGACTCGGCGGAATTTGAACTCAGAACGTAGCGGTAGACGAAATACCGCTAAGCATTTCGTCCAGCGCGCTAACGATTCTGCCAAATCGCTGCCTTATTCATACTAATAATAATCTTTTCTACTCTAGAGACAAGGCCCGAAATTTTGGGTGAGAGGGCCAGTCGATTAGATCGACTCCAG
>NC_068989.1:13960542-13962239 GCF_001194135.2 Octopus bimaculoides
CATTACGTGGAACCTTAAGCTAAACACTCCTTTTTATACTTTAGTTTCGGGTTGACCCAAAATTGTGAATGAAACTGTACGCGGAGCCCGTGAGATTGAACCTTTGATTCAAAGAGTCGGTCTTGTTACACACCATGTCACATTGATTCTGCTTAAAAGCTGCAGTAAAATAAAGGTGGCAAGCTGTCAGTAACGTTAGCACACCGGACAAAATGCTTAGCGGTACTTTGTCTGCCGCTACGTTCTGAGTTCAAATTCTGCCGAGGTCGACTTCGCCTTTCATCGTTTCGGGGTCGATTAAATAAGTACCAGTTGCGTACTGAGGTCGATCTAGTCGACTGCCCCCCCTCCCCAAAATTTTCGGGCCTTGTGCCTACAGTAGAAAAGAATAAAATTAAACGCTCTGTGGAATACTCATACACTTAAACAGTAATTCAATAAATGGATAGCTCAAACAACACCTGATTATTACAGTTTTACAGATACTTCATTTGTGCTGCTTAATGAACAACTAAAATGATCATCGTCGAAAACGAAGGAGGCTCGTTTAAAACGTTTATTGGAGTATGTATATGGGGGCGCGCGCACGTGTGTGTTTGTGTGTGTGCGTCTGTGTGTGTGATTTGCTTGTGGAAATTATGAGAACGGATGTAAAATTCAGTGTTACATGAGGAGTCTATCTGATGGCCGGTTTCTATGGAATATTCAGCCAGCTAAACTATATTTCAATGTGTAGTTATTTCCGTAGATCAAACAACTCTCACACCTGTTCGTCGACACGAAAACCACCGGAAATGTATTTACTCAATCCATAAAAGGAAAGAAAAACATTTGATTAAACATAATGGCAGATTTCTTTTTAAAAAAGAATGTAAAGGTTTATTGAAAAAGAAACAAATTGTAAATGTACTTATGATTTGCTATTTTCTTCCTTTTTTTTTCTTCTCTTTTTTTTTTGTTGCTTGGTAAACTCTTTAACACTTTAACAAGTTTCAGCTCAAAAGCTGCGGTCATGCTGGAGCACCACCGTTGGTAAGTTACAAAAATGTTACAGCGTCAAACTATAGCGTTTTGTGATACTTGTGATTCAATGAACCTGCTTGCATTCACTCGATCTGCTAGAAATAGCAACCAAATACCCCGCAAATCACCACTGAGGGACGGCATTTGATAGCGTAATTCTACAGTTTGGCCAAAAGTTTGAAACATAGATCTGCAAATTAGAATTTTTATCTTAAATGCCCAAAGTTATATTTGAATTGAATTGTACTTGGGCGCAACTCTCTTTTACTTGTTTCAGTCATTTGACTGCGGCCATGCTGGAGCAGCGCCTTTAGTCGAGCAAATTGACCCCGGGACTTATTCTTTGTAAGCCTAGTACTTATTCTATCAGTCTCTTTTGCCAAAACGCTAAGTGACGGGAGACATAAACACACCACAATCGATTGTCAAGCGATGATGGGGAGACAAACACAGACGCACAAACACACACACACACACATACATATATATATATATATATATATATACGACAGGCTTCTTTCAGTTTCCGTCTACCAAATCCACGAGGCTTTGGTTGGCCCGAGGCTATAGTAGAAGACACTTGCCCAAGGTGCCACGCAGTGGAACTGAACCCAGAACCATGCGGTTGGTGAGCAAGCTTCTTACCAGAAAGCCACTCCTGCGCCTTATATATA
>NC_068989.1:13962449-13963381 GCF_001194135.2 Octopus bimaculoides
TATATATATATATGTATATGTATATGTATATATGATATATACATGTGTATGCATATATGTATGCACAGAATGAGAGATACGTGCATGCATGCATACGTGCGTTCATACGTATATAAAGAGAGATAGACAGGCGGATAGAAAGACAGACGAACAGAAACAGAGAGAACACAACTCTGGTGGGATTTGACATCAGAAAGCCAGCGTTGCGCTGCTGTTTGCTACCAAAATAATGATATGGGAAAGAAACAGCAAACGACTTCGGTTATTCGGATGTGTGTTAGAAAGATAAGAAAACTGTCATGTATTGAAAAAAGGAAGAAATCTCTAAATCACACAAGAAAGAAAAGAAATGAATAAAACTAAAAAGGGCTATAAAAACGCACACAGAGAGAAAAAAAGCCCAGAAAAGCAGAACGATATTCTATGGGGTAATTAGAACGTGACATGTCCCGTCCCTAAACAATACGCCTTTTCCAACTGTTCCGCTAAATCTTTCATCTTTCACAGATGAAAAAAATCATGGGAACATAAATTAACACCTTGACTCCACCCTGATCGAATACTTTGCCAGCCCCCTTCAGCATAAAGAAAATAGAAAAAAAGGGCCAGCAGTTTCTTCTTAATAAAGACGCTGTTTGTTGTGTGTATGTCTATGTGTTAAGGGTGGGTGGTACCGTGTGGGTTTTTTATCTCGGATGTCATACGAACACAGATGGTGCTAATACTTTTACGGAATTAAGACAGTAAAGTGTGACATCAGTTCCGCCTCTGTTTTTCTTTTTCTTTACCAAAAATAGGGGTTTGTTTATTTATTTATTTATTTATGCCATCAGATTGCAGCACCTTTGTCACCTCTTGAAGGTATTCAGTTTCTCTTACCCAGTTGCTCTCTGTCAGCAGTCTGATAACATTTTCTCCTATCACCACTACCA
>NC_068989.1:13965950-13967438 GCF_001194135.2 Octopus bimaculoides
CTTGTTGCCCTTGTACTAAAACCTGAAACCGTGGAGGTGCAATGACCCAGTGGTTAGGGCAGCGGACTCGCGGTCATAGGATTGCGGTTTCGATTCCCAGACCGGGCGTTGTGAGTGTTTATTGAGCGAAAACACCTAAAAGCTCCACGAAGCTCCGGCAGGGGATGGTGGCGAACCCTGCTGTACTCTTCCACCACAACTTTCTGTCTCTCTTCTTTCTTTCTGTTTCTGTTGTGTCTGTAATTCAAAGGGCCAGACTTGTCACACTGTGTCAACCCTGAATATTCCCCGAGAACTACGTTAAGGGTACACGTGTTTGTGGAGTGCTCAGCCACTTGCACGTTAATTTCACGAGCAGGCTGTTCCGTTGATCGGATCAACTGGAACCCTCGACGTCGTAAGCGACGGAGTGCCAACAACAAAACCTGAAACCAATATCATCAGTTGTAATTATAAGTTAGTTTCTACTAAAATATCCAATTAAATATTCGACTGTACATCTCTTAATTTTACCAAATTCTTAATAAATCGATGAATGGTACCACCAGCATCTCAGCTATCTCAAAGCTTTTAGGAGAGCTTTAATTAGAATTTCTAACTTTAGCATCAGGCCACAAATTTCTAGGTGAATGTGTAAAATCGATCAAATCGATACTTGTATAAGAACGTTGCATTTTGGGGAGATGGGGCGTGGGGTTCTACCGCAGTGTGGTCTCAGAGATGAAAGGCAAATTCAAAACCCGTTGGGAGCTTGAACACAGAGTCCATAACAATATATTTAAATTCTGCAAGCAACGTATTTCGACTTCCACTCCATGACATGTGATATAGTTTTTATTAGTTGGCCTCTATGAAAACCAACTTGATTTTTAAGCACTACTGTTCTACTTTGTTTTTGACTTCCTTAGTGTATACGTATGTCTGCAGGCGTGGCCGAGTTCTAAGAAGTTTGTTTCCCAACCACATTCTTCCGGTTTCAGCCCCACAACGCGGTACATTGGGCAAGTGTCTTCTACAATAACCTCCGATCGAGTATAACCTTGTGAGTGAGTTTGGTAGACGGAAACTAAAAAAAGTCCATCGTATATATATATAAGAACGCAAAACATCCAGACACCAAGATGATACAAAAGAAAAAACACGGACGGGTCATTCGAAGTTTTCTTTCTTCAGATTATCTTTGCAATTTCGGCTGGCTATACTTGAGATTGCTCGAGAGAGAGAGAGAGAGAGAGAGAGAAAGAGAGAGAGAGAGAGAGAGTAGGCCAAAGTCACCCGACAGTAAATCAAAATTTCATAAATTTTATCTATTCATTTGTGAAAATAGTGTTGCTCAAGAACGACTTCAGTTTCAACAGTTTTCATGATGATTCATATTTAGATGCTTTTATTAAATTCATTTCGTTGTTAAACATAAAGAAAACTTGACAATTAAATGGTTTTGATTTACTGTCAGGTAACTTTATATATATATATATATATATATAT
>NC_068989.1:13968248-13969601 GCF_001194135.2 Octopus bimaculoides
TATATATATATATATATATATATATATATATATATATATATATATATATATATATATATATATGTATATGTATGTATGTTTGTATGTATGAGTATATATATGTATATGTATGTATGTGTGTATGTGTATATGTATATGTATATATAATATGATGGTGTCGAGGCAGTCTCCGCTGTCAGTAAATAGAAAATATTTTTCTGTGACAAAAAACACTTTGACTCTGATTTCTACTGTACGCTGTTACAGTATCTAGAATTTTTCAGATAATCGAGGTCTGCACTTACGTGATCCGTTCGTATACGGAGCACGTCACTCAAATACATTCATATTCATAGTTGGACGTTGCATTCTTGTCTCCTAAACTTTCAGACATATCCGAACAGGTTAGCAGAAATTTCACTGTTCCCATGTCTAAACGAGTTCATACGATGATTGTAACATGATTTGAATTTATCTATGAGCCCCCGTGTTGTTCTAATTCCTTTGGTTGCCATTAGATAGTTTATCATAATGAAGTCTACAGTACGTACAGAGTTCCTTTTATTTGTGTATACTTATATGTGTATGTGTTTGCGACGGAGGAGAGGATTGTGTATATGCGTAAGCATACCAGAGAAGATGATAAAAGTGCGTATTTTCACGCATCCAGTGACTTGCTGCAATACAACACCACATCAAGCATCATTTCATCTTAACGTTATTTAAAATAGACACAAGGTTTGAAATTTTTTAAAAATCGATAGAATATAGTCAATTATCTCAAAACCAATATTTTGCAATTACTTACTTTATCGATCTCGGAGGACGGCAGAGAAAAGTAATCTACATCAGTTGGATTTCATCGCCCAACATAAAGAAACGTAGCTTAATATTGCGCGTGTAATGCGTTACTAAATTTGCCACTCTACCTACTATCATCCGCTTAATTATAATATACAGAAAGAGAGAGAGAGAGGCAGGCGAAGAGAGAGTGTTTATACTTGTAGGTTTGTTCGTGTTACCGTGTGTGTGTGTGTGTGTGTGTGTGTGAGAGGTTAGAGGAACTGATAAAATTGATGTTCTACTAATAAAGATGATGAAAGGATATAAGACAAGATGTGAAAGAAACGCGATCAGATATAATTGGCTGAGAACTAGATCGATAAAGAGCAGTCAAGAATGGATTTCTGTATTCATCTGAGAAACTCCCGAATAAAATGGTAGTCAATTTATCCACTAATTAACATTACCGCTCTCCCTCTCCCCCTCCTTCTCTCTCTCACTATCACTCCCCCTTTGTTACCCTCTCACTCTCTATGAGTGTGTATATATATATATGTATATATATATATATATATATATATATATATATAT
>NC_068989.1:13970065-13971320 GCF_001194135.2 Octopus bimaculoides
GCTGCCTTTCAGCTTCCGTCTACCAAATCCGCTCACAAGGCTTTGGTCGGCCCGAGGCTATAGTAGAAGACACTTGCCCAAGGTGCCACGCAGTGGGAATGAACCCGGGACCATGTGGATAGTAAGCAAGCTACTTACCACACAGCCACTCCTACGCCTAACAGGACTTCAAAATGTTTCCCTCTACACTATGTACGTTTGAATTATATCAATAGATGTTTGTGTTGTGGTGAGTTTTACCATTTTGTGCTCAATTTTGCTTTTTTCACGGTATCGGAGTATGTAATGCAATTCCAATTGAATGAGGTTACAATATTCTGCTTCAAACATTGGATTTTGGGCAAAGGAATTATTGTACACAGCGCCCAAGTTATATATGTATCTGGAGGGGAGTATGTGTATGAGTGTGTGTATGCGTGTACGTATGTATATTTTAATGCGTTGCGATTTTTATTTCTCAACTTTCCACGTTTTTGATTACAAATTGTATTTATGTTCCAAATGTGTTTACAAGTATAGCTAGCTAGATAAATAGAGAGACAGAGAGAGACAGACAGAGAGACAGAGAAACAGAGAGACAGAGAAACAGAGAGACAGAGAAACAGAGAGACAGAGAGACAGAGAGAGATACATACATATATCATGGAGTCCAATGCTTACGTTACCATAGAAATAGCAAACAAAATAGCTATGTGCCTATACGACATGTGCATGTGTTTGTATTTGTGTGTGTATATATAGAAATATATATACATATACATATATATATGTGAGTGTGTATGTGTGTGTGTGTATTTATGGTATGTATACCTGCCTATAGCTCATTTCTGTATCTGTATCGTGAGATATATAGGGCGATGGTCTTTTAATTCAACGTGTTATCTACTTATCTATTATATATATTTTTTTTCCTATCGATCTATATATTCTCTGAAATATATCAGTGTGGAGATGCATGTTTATATATATATATATATGTGTGTGTGTGTGTGAGAGAGAGAGTGAGAGTTTGTGTGTGAGTGTGTGTGTGTGTGTTAGTCTCTGTGTGTGTATGTCTGTGTGTGTGTGTGGGAGGGAGAATGTATCTTCTTGATAATGTCTTCTGTTAACACACATATGCTGGCATACATCAAACTACAGATGGAATTGCTTCTACATACGCATCAATAAGTCTATCTCTCTATCTGACTCTCAATATATCTTTCCTTTCTCTCTCTCTCTTTGTCTCTCTCTCTCTCTCTCTCTCTCTCTCTCC
>NC_068989.1:13973619-13975857 GCF_001194135.2 Octopus bimaculoides
GTCAATATCCTTAATTACTAAACTGGAAACATTCTTCTTGTTCTTGTTGCAGTTTTCTGCTGCTGCTGCTGCTGTTTTTCCCTCTTAGTTGTTGCATTGTCTTTATTGACTTGTAGATGAATTTTGACATAATCCAGGTGGCACTCCTGCCGTTCGATAAGCATTACAGGTGTTGGAGGGGAGTGGTGGTGGCGGTGGTGGTGGTGGTGGTGGTGGAGTCGGTTGCAGTGGCGTTATCAGTGATAAAACGATGAGAAGAAAGATCATGTGGACTATGATGATGATGCGGAGGAGGAGGAAGATGAGACAGAAGGAAAATAAAGGGACATGATGGTAATGATGAAGGAGAACAACGGCGGCGGCGGCGGTGGTGGCGGCGGCGGCGGCGGTGACGACGACGGAGGCGCAACAGTGATGCCGACTCCAGCGGCGGCAAACAGCAACGGCAATGGTGAGGGCGACTCCAATGGCTGCGACGACGTTGATGATGATGATGATGATGATGATGATGATGATAATGATGGTGATGATGAAGACGGAGAAGACGACGAAGACAACGACGATGATCATGACGACGACGATGATGATGACGATGATGATGAGGAGGAGGAGGAGGAGGGGGGACAACGACGATGTAAACGACGACGACGACGATGATGATGATGAGGAGGAGGAGGAGGAGGAGGAGGAGGACAACGACGATGACTACGACGATGATGATAATGGTGATGACAAAAACAACGACGACGGAAACGAAAACCAAAAAGAACAAAAGAAAAACTACCCTGGGTGACAACGACGGCATCAATAATGGCGCTGCTTGAAGACTCTTGATTTAATGCCTTCGACATATCTCATCTCAATTAAGGGACATGTCCTTCACTAATTAACAACAAAGAACCCACATTTACTTTCTCGATCTGTCTCAACATTTCCCACTTTTTCTCTCTCTCTCTCTTCCTCCTTCTTATTCCTCTTCTACTCTTCCTAGCGACTTTTAAAAAGGACCTGGTGACTTTTAAAAAGGACCTAGCAACTTTTAAAAAGGACCTAGCGACTTTTGAAAAGGACCTAGCGACTTTTGAAAAGGACCTAGCGACTTTTAAAAAGGACCTAGCGACTTTTAAAAAGGACCTGGCGACTTTTAAAAAGGACCTGGTGACTTTTAAAAAGGACCTGGCGACTTTTAAAAATCGTGCTATTTCTAAATTGCAATACTCAGCCTTTATAGCCACGATGACTGCGTGCCTCTTCATTTCTTGTGTAATCATAGGGTCTGCCATTAATAATTCTGAAATATAAAAAATATTAAGTTGATAAATAAGCTGCTATAGTAAAATTAACATATGTCCTCAAATACCTTACGCAACCTGTATATACACGCATACCTACACACATACATAGGGGTATGCATTTTGCAAACGCCCGCCTGCTAGCACGGGTTCAGTCCCATTGCGTGGCACCTTTCGCATATGTCTTCTACTATATCCTCGGGTTGACTAAAGTCCTGTGAGTAGATCTGGTAGACGGAAACTGGAAGAAGCCTATTGTATATATATATATAACTGGAAGAAGACTATTGTGTATATATATATACTCACACACACACACACAAATACATATACAAGGTATGTATACATGTGACGCTCAAGCACGTAGGCATTAGAAATCATTCTTGAAGAGAATTACCATTATGGTATTAATTCAAAGCAAGCATGAATTATTCTTCATCTTAAATAAAAACACCAAATTAATATTTAAGCGGAGATTAATTTTAGGGATTAAGACTTCCACTTGTTACGTTTATTATTTTCGGAATTTAATGTGTTTAGATTAGCTAAATAGCGATTCCGGAGGAGCAGTGTGTTTTACTCGTGTGTTTGTTTGAGAGAGTATGTGTCGTGTCACCGTGCACAGGTGTGTGTATTTGTGTGTGTGTGTGTGTGTGTGTGTGTGTGTTTGTGTGTGTGAGTATGTGTGTAGGAGCATATGTGCATATGTTTGCGCTCCTTTTCATATTTGTGTGATTTTTTTGTATATACATGTATTTATGCGTGAGTGTGTGTGTGTGTCTGTTTGTGTGTGAGAATATATGTGTATATCGACAGATAGATAGATAGATAGATAGATAGATAGATAGATAGATAGATAGATAGACAGACAGATAGAAAGATAGATAGATAGATAGATAGATAGATAGATGGATGGATGGATAGATAGATAGATAGATAGATAGAT
>NC_068989.1:13975867-13978590 GCF_001194135.2 Octopus bimaculoides
ATAGATAGATAGATAGATAGATAGATAGATAGATAGATGTGTGCATGTTTCCGTGTGTGTGTATATCGGTGTATGTGTGTATGTATCCTCACATTCATGCATAAATGTATACAAACACACATAATACATACAAATATACATAAGCGTGGCTGTGTAATAAGAAGCTTGCTTCTTAACCACATGGTTCCGAGTTCATTCTCATTGCGTGGCACCTTGAGCATCGCCATGATAGATCGCTGACCACTACACACATTTTTTTCTCTCCTTGTCTTTTTCTGTGTTCCTTTCTGTTGAAGAGCGTAGGCTCGAAACGTTAAAGACTTTCTCTATTCCCGAACGTTATACTAATACATCCATTTGTTGTTTACACCACCTGTCTTCGTCTGTTGTTTTTTCGCGAATTCTCCCTATACATACCACACGCTCACGTGGTCGCACCAGCTAATCCTGTCTCTACTCATCACACACGAACTTCTGGACTCTCTACCTTTTTATTCTGGACTATTTATTCTGGACTTTTTATTCGGAACTTTGCACTCTCCGGCTGCACCTCTCCTGCCTACGGATTACGCTGTACCTATCTACTGATAAGAAATCACTATATATATATATATATATATATATATGTATGTATGTATGTGTGTGTCTGTGTTTGCCCCACTCCACCGTTGGAAACAGCGGTGTTCGGCAGAAGGGAGAGACAGATAGATAGATGTGAATTTATGTATATATGTATATATGAATATATGTATGCATGTATGTATGTATGTATGTATGCATGTATGTATGTATGTATGTATGTATGTATGCATATATGTATGTATGTGCGTATGCACATTCTTACTACTTTAGCATTACCAAATTCAGGTATGTCTATTGCAAATCTGAGCCATGTTATCCATTTTTCCGGAGTAAAATTTACTCACTTAATATTAATTATGAAGAAATTCCGGAAAATCTCCCGCCGCGTTAATAATCTTCGCCACCAAATCTTCATAACATGTTTTAGTTTATTCTCAAGAAAAATTATACCTTCGTCTCATGGCTAATATTTTGGATACCGCAAAGGTGGCAAATCAACAGTATCGTTTAAGGCGGCGAGCTGGCAAAAACGTTAGCATGCAGGGCGAAATGCTTAGCGGTATTTCGTCTGCCGCTACGTTCAGGCTTTCTTCAGTTTTCGTCTACCAAATCCACTTACAATTCTTTGGTCTTCCCAAGGCTATAGTAGAAGATATTTGCCCAAGGTACCACAAAGTAGGACTGAACCCGGATCCATGTGATTGGTAAGCAAGCTACTAACCACACAGCCACTCTAATACATGTATATGGTTTCGGCGGCGAGCTGGCAGAAACGTTAGCACGCCGGGCGAAATGCTTAGCGGCATTTCGTCAGTCTTTACGTTCTGAGTTCAAATTCCGTTGAGGTCGACTTTGCCTTTCATCTTTTCGGGGTCGATAAATTAAGTACCAGTTGCGTACTGGGGTCGGTCTAATCGACTGCCCCACCCTTCCCCAAAATGTCGGGCTTTGTGATTAGAGTAGAAAAGAATACATATATATATATATATATTGCTATGATATATGGTAAATGCAAAACTATAAACTGAATGCCAAACTGAAATAAGTATTGGAAATGATATGGTTCACTATAAGTCTAATAGGCGGAGCCAGCAGTGTCCTGATAGGCCTGTAACCTAATGACTGAAACCAGTAAAAGAAAAAAGAAAAAAAACAACGAAAATGTATTCATTATTAGACTCATTGAACATTCGATCTTTGTTGCCGCGTTACAAGCTCACCACATTTTCTTTTTCATCTGCTTTGTATCACGTGACTGTTCTATACACTCACACGTATGAACTGTACTCACTCACTGTATCTATTTCCAGTCGGTGTAGCGAACTGGCGAGCTGCCATACATTGATTGAGTGACTGCCAGTGTCATACCTGACAACCATTCCGCCATCCATGCCGTGTGTACGTTTGTCGGTTGTGTTGTATCCAGATTTCATCTAGTGCAGACAAATGCGCTGCTTAACCGTACGGGTATCCAACAGCACGCAACAACACCACAGCTAGTGCACTCACATGCTCTGAATAGCATTTAAGCCTGTATACACACACATACACAAACACACAGACACAAATACACACATATGCACACACACACGCACATACTCACACAATCATACATATTCACACACGCACACAAATACGTACACACATATAAACATATATCTTTATACATATAATATGCAAGGTTGCACATATATGCATATATTCGCTAACATATACTTACTTACATATTGTGTATATAAGCATATACGTACACACACTCATGTATATATACATATGTGTCCGTGTGCGTGTGTGTGCGTGTCTGTGTGTTCATAAAAATACATATGCATATATACATACATGCATATATTAATACAATAAGCGCGTAGCTTAGTGGTTAGGGCATTCGGCTCATGATCGTAAGGTCGTGAGGACGATACCCACCCGTGCGTTGGGTCCTCGAGCAACGCATTTTGTTTCACACTGCTCCAACCACTCAACTGACTTATATGAATAGTACTTGACAGAAACTCTCATACATACGCTTGGTGCATAAAAGAACACTCATAGATCGTAGTAGAGTATATGATAGGTTCTCTCAAGGCTAATAATGTAGTACTCCGTGTTCTAACAAGACATCCACTTTAAGCTGGAAATAAAGA
>NC_068989.1:13978712-13980424 GCF_001194135.2 Octopus bimaculoides
TGAAGATTAGTAGCTAGCCATTACATATGTGCAATCATGAATACTCTTTTGGAAATGAAACCGGTGTGAAATTATGTAATTTGAAATATTTATCTATATATTTTGGTAATTGTGTATTTTGGATTGTTTAATAATGTATTTTGAAACGATTTGAATATAAAGATATAATTTTGGGGACAGAATCTTGAAATGATTTGATTGCACATATTTGTTTTGATTATGATATTTTGGAACGTGAAATAAATATCTCTGATAGCGATAATCTGTTTTTCAATACATATTCTTGTATTTTGAAATCATTTGACTGCCGTAGTATACTCTGGAATTAATTAACTGGAATTTAAAATGAACAGCGCATTTTCACGTTTTCATTATTATATTTCGATATCTCCCGACTTGTGCGGAATATTTTTAACACACACACACACACGCACACTCACTCTTTTTCACTCTATCTTCCTCCCTATTTTCCTCCTTCCCTTTCTCCTCACTCTCTCACTCTCCCTCTAAAAAGACATATGCATACATATACGTATACATATATACGTGTGTGTGTGTACATATATATACACACACACATGTAAATGTAGAGAGGACAAGAAGACAGATTAATGAATGTAGCATATACAAGTGTGTATAATATATATGCACATGTATATGTGTGTGTAATTGAGTGTGTGCCTTTGTGTGTGTGTGTAAGTGCGTGTGTGTGTGTGTGTGTGTTTACTATCATTTAACAGCTAAGAATTGTAATATAAACTATGGTAAGCGTTGTGCCATTGTAAACACTAATTTGCTATCATCATAAAAGAATACGTCCAATAATGAGTTACAAACTGAGTTTTCATTCTCTTCAAACTCAAATTAAGCATAAATATTTATTTGCTTTTAAATTGAACATTTAAGCCCGTCCCTTGGGAGTAGAATATTTTATAACGTTTGTATTAAAAATCTGAGGTGATAATTTATTATATATTTATATTCTTGCTGATAATTCTTGCCGAAAACATGTGAAGATATGCCTTGATGTAATACATATTAATGGTAGCAGCCTGCTCTGTAAACGACAAATGGATAATAATATATTTGTGCAACAGGACATGGTTTTCATGACTGAAAAATCCATTGAATTCGAGATAAATATGTACAGTTCTGGTTAAATGCTTAGTTACAAAGATGAACTTTAATATATTTCTAAACAAATTTTCATAAAAATTATAACTAGTTATATCTTCTGCATTTCTAGCAAGTAATAAAGTCAAATAAATTTATATTAAGCATCATGAAACAATTTGTCTTTTATTTAATATTTCGGGTAGGATATTGTAAGTTTTTTGTTTTGTTTTGTTGAAATGTCGAGAGTGGATTGTGGGTTTTGAGCAAAGACCGTGTTCAAAATGAACAGTGAAATTAATATTTTTATTGAAATAGATTAAAATTAGGATATTCAAAATTTTAATGTCATGCAAACATATGTGTAGACCCACTTATAAGTATGTACTTTTATGTACATGAATGCGTAAGTTTGTAAGTATGTATTTATACATGTATGTATAAAATATATATATATATGTAAGAATATATATATATATATATAAATACATACGCACACATACATTATTTATCTCTCTATCTCTTTATCTACGTATTTCTCTCCCTCTCTCTCTATCTCTCTATATCTAGCTTTTTAGCTATCTATGCGTGTATTTATA
>NC_068989.1:13980693-13981467 GCF_001194135.2 Octopus bimaculoides
ATATATCCTTGCATCTGCAGGCATCCCCTCAATTAAAGCTATGATTTTGAGGAACCAATTGAGATGGTGTGGCCATATTGTTCGACTGGCAGATGAACGCATGCCGAAACAGCTGTTTTATGGTGAGCCTGCAGAGGGGAAACGCAATCGGCATAAACCTAAAAAGAGGTTTAAGGATGGCATAAGGACTACTATGCAGTCACTTGGAATGGTTCCAGAAGATATAGAAGCCCTCGCTTCAGATCGAGTTGGATGGCGAACAAAACTGTGGAATGGAATGAAAGCGTTTGAAGAGGCCAGGATAACGCAAGCAAGACTCAAAAGATATTTAAGGAAGAATGTAAAGATCGAGAAGGTGAATGACAAGGACCATTTTGTGTGCACAGTCTGTGACAGAGTATGCTGTCTTTGACTCGCCTCAAAATTTCATCTGCGAACCCATGGAAAGCAAACTTCAACCAACTATTCTGATGATATGTCTGTGCACACGTTTGAATATAGTGTATGCTAGAAGGCTTGCAAATCCAATGGGAGTCTTAAAAGACATGTTAAGATCCACAATGAGCAGAACTTACCTGCAGGTATTGGTAGTTCAAATCTGAGTTGCAATCTGTGTGGGTGTTTTTTCAGAACATTGTCTGGTTTAAAAAGCCACATCAGACGCCATGAAAAGGCTAAGGTGTAGGTACAGGAGGTGGTCAAACTCTGTGTAAGGCGCAGACAACCACCACACACACATATATATGTGTGTGTGTGTGTATATATACATATATA
>NC_068989.1:13984763-13987162 GCF_001194135.2 Octopus bimaculoides
GTTATCAGTGTGTTGGTGCCGGATGGTAAGTCTGCTTGTCATACTAGTAATGGTGACGATGACAGATGGCACTGTTGGTGGATATGGTGAGAGATTTGATGACGATGGTGGTGGTGGTGGTGGTGGTGGTGGTGGTGGTGATGGTTGTGATGGTGCCTATGATTCAGTTGGTAGCGTTGGTGGTGAGTTAACAAACAAGAGGAGGACAAATATCCGTCAAATGTAAATAATGTAAATAATGTGCATAATTCTTCATCTCTTAAATATAGAAATGAATCATATAGATAGATAGATAGATAGATAGATAGATAGATAGATAGATAGATAGATAGATAGATAGATAGATAGATAGATAGATAGATAGATAGATGATTGTCCGTTTGTGTTTCCTCCAAGAGATTCACATGCGGAGTCTTTGTACAAATCTTCATTGTACGACTAATCGTTTGGGTTTCGAACCAAGGTAATCACTTTGTTTCCTCCTTTCGTAGATTACTCCAAAGCTTTTACGCAAATCTCTCGTTGCATACCACCAAGCTGGAAGTTACAAATGTAAATCTATATACCGGATACTTCTGCACATTTGTTCATATATGCATACAAACGGGAAGTAGTTTAATAAAGATGGTGGTTTGTAGTTAGATAGGTAGGTAGGTAGCTAATTAGGTAGGTAAGTATGATGGCAGGTAAGTAGGTACGTAGAGACTACGTGGGTACGCACGTACGTACGTATAAACGTATGTAAATATTATGTGGGTATGTTATCTTCCTTTTTTATTTACTCTTTACTCTCTTTTACTTGTTTCAGCCATTTGACTGCGGCAATGCTGGAGCACCGCCTTTAGTCGAGCAAATAGACTCCAGGACTTATTCTTTGTAAGCCTTAGTACTTATTAAATCGGTCTTTTTTCCGAACCTCTAAGGTACGCGGACGCAAACACACCAGCATCGGTTGTCAAGCGATGTTGGGGGAACAAACACAGACACACAAACACACATACATATACATATATATACATATATACGACGGGCTTCTTCCAGTTTCCGTCTACCAGATCCACTCACAAAGCTTTGGTCGGTCCGAGGCTATAGTAGAAGACACATGCCCAAGGTGCCACGCAGTGGGACTGAACCCGGAACCATGTGGTTTGTAAGCAAGCTACTTACCACACAGCCACTCCAGCGTTTGTTTAGATGTTCCTTATTAAGGATAACCTGGTTTCCAGAAAGGAAACGAAGATCTGTTGCTGGAATTTGAATAACAACGGCCTAACGTTGCATTTTGAACTTTAGAGAAGTCTTGCATATCTTTACTGTTCCCTTAATGTTTGCACTCGCAAATTCCATTCGTGTGTGTGCGTGTGTGTGTGTTGATGTCTGTGTTAATGTTTATATGTATCTACGAGACGGTGCTGAAAAGTTCCTGGCTTTGGGTAAAAGAAAATAACCGGAAGATCAATTAATTACGATTTTATCGAACATATTCCCCTCTGAGTCACATATTTATTGCAGCGGTTCCTCAGTCTGTAAAAAGAATTCGGAAGGTTGAGCCACCAACCAAGCCTTTCGCGATACCCTTAAAACCAGAACCAGGAACTCTTCAGTATCCTGTCGTATGTGTAAATATGAGACTCCAATAAACCTATATATACATCATCCCAATATGAATGAGAGAGAGAGAAAGAGAGAGAGAGAGAGAGAGAGAGAGAGAGAGAGAGAGAGAGAGAGAGAGAGAGAGAGAGAGGGTATTTGTAATACTGGTTATGTGAAAGTAAAATGGGACCTCCATGTTCGCTCTAAAATAAATCCTTTTAATAATATCAGAACAAATCTAAAAATATATACTGTTGTAAATTAGAGTAATTCATGTATCATTCCGTAATGTTTGGGGTATTTTTTCTCAAAAGCTCACTGTTAAATCTATAACGCTATATGATGAGTTTTGCATATTGACTGGCATGTAAACACTTTGGCCATGAGAGAACATTTGTTATCATTACTCCCCCGAAGTTAATGAGATCCGACAAGGTTGAAATCCCGCGGTTTGGTTCGTAGATCCATATGTTCTTAAGACAGATAATGGGTGGGTCTCGCACATGTAATACACATGGTTAAGAAGAAAAAAAACTTCAATCAACTTAGATTATCGAAGGAATAAGTAGACAAAAAGCTATCCCCAGTGAGAATAAAATCTGAAATAATAAAAGTAAGGGAGATAACAATCAATACGCTTGTTAATCAATAATTATATATATGTGTGAGTGTGTGTGTATATATATATATATATAGACATATAGATATATATGTATGTATATATATATGTATATAACAGTATAAATATACAAGCGCGTGTGTGTTGGTATGTATGTATGTATGTATGTGTGTGTATATATATATAT
>NC_068989.1:13988857-13996357 GCF_001194135.2 Octopus bimaculoides
TATATATATATATATATATATACATTTCTATATATGCATACATGTATTGTATATTATACACATATGCACACATACAGTCACACATATGTATATACATACATGAAGGTATATATACTATCATAGTGTGTGGGCACATACATCTCATCGTATATGTGTATATGTATGTGTGTACATGCGCGCGTGTGTATGTGTGCGTGCGTGGATGTGTGTATGATTCCTTCAACTTAAACTGAAGGAAGCATAACAAGATTTATGCATTGAATTATTTCTTTAACTTGTAATTCTCACCAATTTACACAAAGACACATACACACACATATACACACACACGAAGATATATATACATATATATATATATATATATATATATATATACATGCAAAAACATATATATACTCACGAACACGTGTGTGTGTGTGTGTGTGTGTGTGTGTGTGTGTGTGTGTGTGTGTGTGTGTGTGTGTCAAATATGACAGGTAATCCATTATGGCATCAAAGTAGTTATAAATAAGTTATACAAATATGTACACAAATACAATTAGATAGAAATCTGGAACGTAGCCTATAATTGTCGTTCATAAGTTGGTAAATATCCAAAGATTACATCAGCGAAAATCACAGAGAAAAGAGAAGAAATTTTCAAATAGTTCTTTACATCTGTTTCGGAGATGCGATAACGAAATGTAATGCAGCAATGTACATTGTGCGTACGTTTATATGGGCAATATAAGCTATAATTGTGATGTCACCTGCCCCCATCTTCAGATATGCAATTATAGTTGCGCTAGAAAATACAAGAGACAGCGCACAGAGCGTCTGTAGGCTAAAGACTAGAAGGTATCTGTGAGTGACTTTCAGCCAATCAGTCCTAATCTTAAGACGTAAGTCCGTTACCCTAAATAAAGCAGAGAAAGGAGACAGCATACCAATCGGTTAGAGGCTGCAGTGTGTCTGTGAGAGGGTCTAAGCCAATTTGGCCAATTCCACTATGACAGAAAACAAAAACAGAGCGCCGATCAATCAGAAGCTGATGAATGGCTGAGTGACTTTAAGCCAATCAGTCGAGCAGCTCTCTTTTAGATGCATTGAATGATATCTGCTTATGTGTGAGCATACTGCCTTCAATTTTTGACAGCATTGCTTTCTGATGTAAGAGTAGCAATCCACTGTGCTCCTCACCTGAGTATGCCATAACATCAATAATTACAGACATTGAAATATTTTCAAGCCCTAAAGAGAAAAACCAGTTGATGGAAAGCAGTCCGAGATATGTTAGCAATATATAGCGTCGTTAGGGCGGCGAGCTGGCAGAATCGTTAGCACACCAGGCGAAATGCTTAGCGGTATTTCGTTTGTCTTTACGTTCTGAGTTCAAATTCCGCCGAGGTTGACTTTGCCTTTCATCTTTTCGGGGTCGATTAAATAAGTACCAGTTACGCACTGGGTCGATGTAATTGACTTAATCCCTTTGTATGTCCTTGTTTGTCCCCTCTATGTTTAGCCCCCTGTGGGCAATAAAGAAATAAATAAACGACGTCGTTAAAGCAGCGAGCTGACAGGATCGTTATTTCATCTGTACGTTCTACGTTCAAATTCCACCGAGGTCTGCTTTGCCTTTCATCCCTTTAGGGATCGATTAAATAAGTACCGGCAGTGCACTGGAGAGGAAATAATCGACTTAACCCCTTCCTCGAAATTGCTGGCCTGTGCTAAAATTTGAAACCAATATATTAGCATCGTTTGAGCAGTGAACTAGTAGAATCGTTAGCACACCTGGCCAAATGCTTAGCGGTATTTAGATGTCGATAAAATAAGTACCAGTTGAATACTGGGGTTGATGTAGTTGAATTATCCCTTTTCCCAAAATTACTGGCCTTGTATCAAAATTTGAAACCAATATATAGCATCGTTCCATCGTTATGCTTGTTAAAGTTAATGCCACTGGAAATATAACAGCTCACAGGAATACTGTCGCCATCAAGACTTCATACGCTTCTAAGCCCTCATACAGCCCCTACTAAAAAATACTTTCAAGTTTGTCTGGTGCATGTGTGTATACACTATATACACTTTGATTAAGCTCTGGAGACTACAGTATCAGTGAATTAAATCGACTGATACATTATTTCCTTTGAGTCCGCGACGATGAAAAGCTAACCGTGATCTCGGCGGGGTTTGAAATCAGAATGCAAATGTATGAAAGAGAATACCTCGAAGTATTTTCTACGACGTTCAAATGGAACTGATAAACGACAAACTATCCGATGCATCAATGCATACAAAAACGTACACAAATACACACACACACACACACACAAACACACACACACGCACACACACACACACACATATATCTATAAGAAGCTGGCTTCCCAACCACATGGTTCTGGGTTCAGTCCTACCGCGTGGCACTTTCGGCAAGTGTGTTCTACTTATAGCCTCGGCTCGACCAAAGCTTTGCGAATGGATTTGATAGATGGAAACTGAAAGAAGCTTATTGTACATATGTGTATGCATATGTTATTTGTGTCTGTGTTTGTCCACCCCCACACCCCACCATCGCTTCACAACCGATGTTTGTGAGCTTACGTTCCCGTCACTTAGCGGTTCAGCAAAAAGAGACCGATGGAATAAGTACTAGCCTTACAAATAATAAGTCTTTGGATCGATCTTTCCGACTAAAGGCGGTGGTCCAGCATGGCCGCAGTAAAGTGACTGAAACAAATAAAAGAATAAAAGAATATATATATATATATATTCATCGAAACATACAAAACGCATAACCAACTTTGATCTCTTTACATATTTTAATTCACGATTACATCACTGTACATATATCTCCCCACTAAACTAGTTTTCGAATTTTTGTATATATATATATATATATATATATATATATATATATATATATATATATATATATATATATATATTCCACCACCGTAAGCTGAACAGTTATCTCCCCTGCCCACAATAATAACGATAACCAATTACCTAACCTTAGTTTTCTACTTGTTGAATGTCACACTTATAAATTTCCCACACAAACTGGACCAAAAAAATTCTCTTTAAAAACATACGTATTTAAATCAATTTTAATGTCATGAATAGCAAAAGCGAAACCGGTCGACCGAAGTCAACTTCAAAAGGGGAATGTATACATCGCAAAATCCAGAAACCGGCTTTACGAGCCTATGGCTAGGGAAGAATCGTTGCTTCTTTTGATATAACGTATTACTTCATATATATGTGTGTGTATGTGTATATGTGCGTGCGCACGCATTTTGTTATATTTAAAATGGGTTACAAATGTGTAAGGGACAAATATGGCTGATTGTGTTGACCTACCGTATATTACAGGTACAGTAATCCCTCGACTATCACGGGTGTTACGTTTCGAAACCCAGCGCGATAGATGAAAATCCGCGAAGTAGAAACAGTACTGTATGTATTTTTTATTTTTATAATTTGTATATATTTATCTTATTATAAATGCAAAACAACACCACGCACTCGCCTCCCGAGTTTCGTTTTCCACGAGGCTCCGGCAGGGGATGGTGGCGAACCCTGCTGTACTCAACACAACTTTCTCTCACTCTTACTTCCTGTTTCTGTTGTGTCTGTAATTCAAAGGGTCAGCCTTGTCACACTGTGTCACGCTGAATATCCCCGAGAACTACGTTAAGGGTACACGTGTCTGTGGAGCGCTCAGCCACTTGCACGTTAATTTCACGAGCAGGCTGTTCCGTTGATCGGATCAACTGGAACTCTCGACGTCGTAAGCGACGGAGTGCCAACAACAATGTATGTAAGTATGTATGTGTGTGTGTGTGTGCGTGTCTGTGTTTGTTTGTGTCTGTGTGTTGTCTCCGTATCATGCTGCTTGGGAACCGGTATTGGTTTCGTGTAAGTCCACATAACTTATCACCCAGACAAAAGGAAACAGAGAGAAGGAAGACCAAGTTTTAAAAATAAGAACCGGCATGGATCTATTCAATAAAATACCCCTCAAGGCACTTCCTCTCCACGGCTGCCGGACAACGGTTAAAACAGGTAACAGATGAAAGAGAAAAACTAAAAGGTAAAAGATAACCGCTTTTTCGAAAAACCAATCTGTACGTACTTTGTATTTGCTATTATTGTTGTTGTGCTTATTAAATACGTTGCCCAAATCGTCTCAATGGACATTAATGTCCACAGAAACATCGCTATTTTTTCCAAACATTTGCACTTATTTTACAGTATTTCTGTTCCCTTTTCGTGTCTCTTTTGTTTTCCCTTAATTGTCAGGGGTTTATTATTATTTTTTTTATATGTTAATTATTCTTATTCTATTTTTCTTTTAGTTGGCCTTGCTACTCTCTCCCGAGGACATTTTGTGTAGAAGGTAAGTTTTCCTTAAAAGCGTTCGACATTGTCTGTTTTTTAAAAAAAATTTTGTTGTTCTTTTTCTTTGTTCTTGATATTGTTTTTCACACAAAATTGCACGAAAACAAAAAAACAAAATTCAAAATAAAGTTCTCTTAGTAAAGGTTTCACGCGATACAACACTGAATAATTTCTTTTTTTTTTTAATCAACAAAGTGTAAATTCAGAACAGGGGCACAGGAGTACACATGTATTTGCAAGCAAGAAGAAATCAACAACAACAGCAGGAATAACAAAACAAAATAAAAGGCAACAACAACAACAACAGCAACAACAACAACAACAGCAACAACAACAACAACAACAACAACAACAATAATAATAATAATAATAATAATAATAACAACAACATCAACAACAATGGTAATTAGAGAAACAACTGTAGCAAAAACACAACAGCAATAATAATAATTATTATTATTATGATGATGATGATGATGATGATGATGATGATGATGATAATGCATATTTGATTAGACACCATGTCAGCTTTTGAAAGGAAAGGTGTATAATGGATTCAATCGATCACAGCTTTAATAGCAATCGATTGATTTATTGAACCAGGTGCTATGAACAGCAAAATCAACCCCTGGCAAAAGTTTGAAGCGAAAACCCAAAGGAACGAAATTAATGCCCTTATTTTCATCTCTACTGCTACTACTACTACTACTACTACTACCACCGCTGCTGCTGCTGCTGATAATAATAATAATAATAATAATAATAATAATAATAATAATAATAATAATAACAATAGTGGCTGTGTGGTAAGTAGCTTGCTTACCAACTACATGGTTCCGAGTTCAGTCCCACCCCACATGATAGGCATGGCTATGTGCTTAAGAAGCTTGCTTTGCAACCACTTCGTTTCGGGTTCAGTCTCAATGCGCGGCACCATCGAGTGTCAGTGATTTCTGCTAAAGCCGCGGCCCTATCGATGCCTTGTGAGTGGATCAGGTTGATGAAAACTGTATAGAAGCCCATTGTATATGTGTATGTGTGTTCATATTTGTCTTCGTTCCTCGGAAATTATATATATATATATATATATATAAATTATACTATTTTATATAGAGATTGTTAACATTAACAATGCTCAGAAACAGGCTATATATATATATGGGGGGGGGCATGTATGTATGCATGTATGTATGCATGTACGTATGTATGTATGAATGTATTTATGTATGTATGTATGCATGTATGTATAATTGTGTGTATTTATTTAGGTATGGATATGATTGTATCTGTTTAAACATGACCAATATGAATAAGCAAACACATGACCTACAGAATAATTTTATAAATAGACAGTCAGACAGACAGACAGGCAAACAGATAGATTGTCAGGCACACATATGTGTGTTTATCTGTTTATATATATATATATACATGCGCGCACGTACACACACACATATGCATATAACTATGGGTTCCAATAAATAATTAATATTGACGCATCATTGATTCTAGATCCCGGGAGCTGAAAAACTACAAAATTGATTTGGTTGAATTCAGACTGTTGTTTGTGGCCCGTACCACCAGTGTTCTCTCTCAGTCACATCATTTCTATGTTAGTAACTTCTGAACGTACAATATAATACAGATAATCTATGCATGTAAATACATATTTTATGTTTCATAAAATAATATGAATGGATAAACGAACAAATGATTCGTTGATTGATTCTTCGTTGCTTTCTGCGATGTACATTCAGTCGTTCGACCAACTCAGCTATCGACTCGTTGTCCTAATATATTTGTGGCGAAAGGTGAAGAGCTGGCAGAAGTGTTAGCACGCCGGGCGAAATGCTTAGCAGTATTTCGTGTCTGCCGTTACGTTCTGGGTTCAAATTCCGCCGAGGTCGACTTTGCCTTTCACCCTTTTGGGGTCGATAAATTAAGTACCAGTTACGCACTGGGGTCAATGTAATCGATTTAATCCCTTAGTCGATGTAATCGATTTATCCTTGTTTATCCCGTTTATGTTTAGCTCCTTGTGGGTAATAAAGAAATAAGAAACATGTAAAAGAATAAGAAATGAGCGTCTCGCTTGAGAGAGACTTACCTACTATTTCTAGAATGTCCAGTACCGACTGAGATTCTCTTTCTAGACTTTTACGTGCAAGTGTAGGCCCATGCTATACAACGAAATGTTAAACGAAGTGCAAATCCCCTAAGCTATATTCCCAACTGCGAAGAAAAAATAAAATACGGATTAACTCTTGTATGTTCTACTGCCAGACATCAAGGAGAGAATATCAAAACAGAAGGCAAAGGGGGATAGCTAATAGATATAAGAAATACATCAAGGCATCTTGTTCGGTCCTCTACAATTACTGTCTGATCCTGGCTGTGTAATAGTCGATACCCCTGCTCAAAACAACTCATAGATGTTGAAGGGGAGACATAGAAAAAAAAGATGTGTAGCGTACTTATTAATTATTCGAGGAAAGCGTCCATCCATACAGGAGTGAGAGTGATTTTCACCAGACTGTAACAAGGTAAAGCAGACGGCTCCTATTTAGAGTCGTCTGCAATAATAAAGAAACAAGTGCAAAAAGTCTGTACAAACATGTATACAAATAGGTACACATGTATATATAAATATACACGAAAGCATGCGTACGCTTACACGGACTAAAATACACGTGAATAACCAGCAGATTAACATGCATCAACGTACACACACACGCGCACACTCATGCATGCATGCACGCAGGAAGACACGCACACACGCTCTTATATCTGTGTATGTATTTATGTATGTATATATGTGTGCGTGTGTGTTTGTGTGCGTGTGTGTGTATGTGTGTGTGTGTGTGTGTGTATGGATAAATATCTCCGTATTTACACACTATAGTGAAATATTTATTCTGAACGCAACTCACATTGGAATACACACACACACGCACGCACACATATATATATATATATGTGTGTGTGTGTGTGTGTGTGTGTGTGTATATATATATATATATACATACAGATATAGATAGATGGACAAATAGAAAATATTGCTAGACAGACAGACAGACAGACAGACAGATAGATAAAGACAGATAGACAAAG
>NC_068989.1:14003329-14010495 GCF_001194135.2 Octopus bimaculoides
GTTTGATTTTCGTATTGTTGGTTTTTGTCAAACTTTTAAGGCTTTTATCAAATAAACTCAACGTAAAACATGTTTTCAGGTTCGGCTTGATCTGATGAAATAAATTCAAAAAACAAAGAAAAGAAAAGAATACACATATATATACATATATATATTTCGTATTTATTTTTTTCCTATCCCTTTCTAAATTTACATGAACTTGAAAAACCTTTACCGATTCTGATGCTATACGATCTGTCATTCTGTGAGCGTTTTTTTTTTTGGGGGGGGGGATTCCATGTGAGAAATATACCAATATACCCGAAGAAAATCATCTCGACAGGTGTGCCGTTCCTCTTAGATTCTTGAAATGGTAAAAAATATTTTATACTTTGACTAAATCACGTAGTCAAATTCGCATGTGTGTGTGTATGTGTGTATGTAAACACATTCACATACACACACACAAACACACACATATATGTATGTGTGTGTGTGTGTCTGTGTTTGTGTGTTCATACGCATGGTATATGTATAATAATTACATACATATAATTACGTTTGCATGCATTTATGCATATGTGTGTGTGTAGAGAGAGAGAGAGAGAGAGAGAGAGAGAGAGAGAGATGCTTGATATATACAAACTTACCTGTATAGCACATCCCTCTCTGTCGCCCTTTCTTCTTCCTGCCCTCTCTCTCTCTTTCCTTCTCTCTCTCTCTCTCCCTCTCTCTCTCTCTCTCTCTCTCTCTCTCTCTCTCTCTCTCTCCCTCTAATTTTCTATCTCTCTGAATGTAATTAAATAGAACATATTATAGGCTTCAACTAGGAGTAACGCTACTCCCATATGCTGTTGCATTCAGATTTGAATTTAAAGCAACAAAACAAACACAAAGAAACAAAGAGAGTAACTAAAAACATAATTTTACTTCCATTTGTTTTCCATTTTGTTTTCTTTTTCTCTCGTCTTTTTTTTTCTGTTTATTCATTTTATGTTCCTATTTTCAGTGATTTTTGCTTTGTTTTCTTTAAAATGTGTCTGCAACAGTGTGTACCTGCATTTTATTTGCGTTTATTTCTTGTTCCAATGTTTTAATTCATAAACATACGAGCGTGTAAAAATTTCTACGATCATACACACTCACAGATACATGCACACATATATGTGCATGTTTATGTATGTATATATGTGTGTATATACATAATGTGTGTATATATAACATGTATATATATATCTACATGTATGTATATTTATCTTTGTCTTCTGTCCTTTAACCACACCTGAGATATGTTCGTGTTTTCAATACAAAATGAAGATTTCAAGTGTTTAGTCTTCAACATCAAGCACATATCGGATGTGATAGCATACCGGTTGATGATAGTTTATGATGACATTAAAAAATCGATATGGTTCCTATGAATAATTCACTAGGGTTAATACGATTATATCGAAATATTTATTCGTTATTTTGATGTTTTATATATCAGAACGATATCCGGGTTTGTGAGAGGGTGGTAAAAATGACGATGTGTTTCGCGATATTTGCTTACCTTCGTTGCATTCCGTTTTCAAATAGTATCCAGCTTTTCCCTTGCATTTCTCTGGAGTCGCTAAACAGGTACCAGTTATGTATTGAGGCCCGTGTAATCGGCTTTAACTCACCTTTCTACTATAGGCACAAGGCCTGGGATTTTGGGGGAGGGGACCAGCCGATTACATCGCCCCCCCCCCCAGTGTTTCACTGGTACTTAATTTATCGACCCCGAAAGGATGAAAGGCAAAGTTGACCCCGGCATCATTTAAACTCAGAACGTAAAGACAGGTGAAATACCGCTTAAGCATTTTGCCCGGTTTAACGATTCTGCCAGCTCGCCGCTTTCGGCTTTCACTCACCACTACTTACAAAGCAGTGATCTGCCCGTATCAGGAAAATTGTTCGAAAACAATTGTTCGAAAACGATTATTCGAAAACAACTATTCGAAAAGTAGTTATTCGAAATAAATGTCATTTGTGTACTTGATTATTAATTTTATCATTTTTGTTTGAATAAAATAAAGAATTTAGAATAATTAGCATTTCGTATAATAGTTCTTTTGAATAATTTTCATTCACACAATTTTCCATTCAAATAAATATTTTTCGAATAATTATTTTCGAATAATTGTTCACTTAATCCATCTACCAATGCTAAAAATTACTATTGTTAATAAGTTAGTGAAAGGCGTCGATCTGGCAAAATCGTTCCATCGCCGAATAAATTGCTTAGTTTCGTCCATCTTCACGTTTTGAGTTCAAATTCCGCCGTGGTCGACTTTACCCTTCAATTTTTCAGGGTTGATAAAATAAATACCAGCTGAGTGCTGAGGTCGATGTGATCGCTAGCCTTGTCCGTATAGTAGAAAGGATTATTTTTAAGGTTGTGAAAGGCGGCGAGCTGTCAAAATTGTTACATCGCCGGACAAAACGCTTAGATTTATGTCTTCTAGTTCTTAACCTCTAGGCTCAAATCTTGCCGAGGTTGATTTTCATTCCTTCGCGGTCAATAAAATTGGTACCAGTTGAACACAAGGGTATATATATAATCGCCCGTCGCTACGTTCTGAGTTCAAATTCCGCCGAGGTCGATTTTGCCTTTGAGCCTTTCGGTGTCGATTAATTTAAGTACCAGTTGCGCACTGGGGTCGATGTTATCGACCTACCCTTAAATGTCAGGCCTTGTGCCTATAATAGAATGGGTATCTATAATCGACTAACTCCCACCACCACCCCACCATTCACCCACCCACCCCAATATTCAGGCCTTCTGTCTATATTAGAATTATTTGGGAGGCGATCTGGCAAACACGTTACATAGCCGGACATATTGCTTTGTGGCATTTCGTCAGTCTCCATGTTTTGAGTTCAAACTCTGCCGAGGTCAACTTTGCCCTTCGATTTGTCAGGATTGATAAAATAAATACCAGTTGTGCGCTGGGGTCGATATGATCGACTTACTCCATCCTCGAAGGTGACGAGTTTTCAGAATCGCTAGATCTTTGCATCATTCCTCCTGGATCGTTAAATTTGAGTCCAAACCTTGCCCAGGTCAGCTTTGCCTTTCATCTTTTTTTTTATTCTTTTACTCGTTTCAACCACGGCCTGCGGTCATGCTGGTGCACCACCGAACACTAAAATATTGGAATAGATAGTGGAGACTAACCACTTTCTCTGAAAATTGTTTCCCTTACGCCTAAATTTAAAAGTAACTTACAAGCCATTATTAGGGTGAAGATTTGACAGAGTCGTAGGAGTGTTTGAGAAATGACCTGTGGTATCTCCACTCACTCTACGTCCTGAGTTCAAATCCCGCCGTTTTCAACTTTACTTTTTATACCACGATGTTGATTAATAATGTACCAGTTAAATACTGGGGCTGGTTCAATTGATCGACCCTTCCACAAAACCACTGAGTTTGTACATAATTTAGAAACAATTATTAACAGCACTGAATAGGCCGGATTGTTAAAGAGCCAGAAGTGTGTTTTGCAGCATTTTGTTCCAGCTTTTTAGATTGTGAATTCAATTCATCCGTGGTAAACTTATCCTTTATAAAATAGAATACCGATTATATAAAATAGAATACCGATCAAGTACGGACATCGATTTAAAAAAACTAATCAATTTTTCAGATTTGAGATTTTGAGCCTGAATCAAAGACGATCATTGTTGCAGTCAGGATACTTTGAACAGCAGAACCGTTTGAGCTGCAAACGCACGGGTCATATTTTTCTTTACTCTCTCCGAAGAGGGCCGAAAGAACTGTAGCGGTTATGTTCTGGAACAGGATCGTATTTTGTACTTCCCCTTAAAAGATGTGGTCTTCTGCCTGAATTGGAAATCTTTATAATAGTACCACGGATAATGGATGGTCACAGACTGCAAGAAAGAATGCATCCTTATATGATGATAGTCCTACTTAGTACGAGAAAAACGATCCTGCAATTTCTTGTTGGACATACTCAGCACAAATGATTTGTTTATCGTGATCAAATGTTTGCGTTGTACATTTGCTCACTCCTTCCATCGAATCGACGTAGCCTGAACAGATGCACGGTGCACCACGCGTCAGGTGTCGAAGTGATTACTGAGCAACGTGAGATGAAGAGACTTGCTCAAGAACACAACACACCAAGCGATTCAGGAATTGAAACCACGGTCTCGCGATCGTGAGTGCAACACCCTAAGCGCTAAATCAAGCGCCTTCACACATACATACGTACGCACATACTTATTACATCCATATGTACATACGTATATACGTACGTTCAAAAATGCATACACATATCAAACATTGCATAAATTTCGCACCTAAGAAGTATATATATATATATATATATATATATATATATATATATACATACACACACGTGTAGACATGCACACATATGTATGTGTACTTATGCATAAGTCAAATCATACACATCTACACATGCAGTAACATTTATGATGGCATACAGGCAAGAATTTTACATGAAAATATACATCTAGCCGTGAATAAGTATATGTAACCATACGCTATTGCATTCCCATGTGTGCACGTACATACATAGGAACATGCCGTAAGTAGTTGCATGCTTGTCGTGCAGGCAGTTAATTGGATTTGCAATGAATACAATCCCTCCAAATTAAAATCACGGTTATACCTCTGATTATATTCATTTGAAGAAACCTTTTATTCAAGGTCGTAGCGACATTCGCCTTAAACTTGAAATCACCATGCCGACATTCATTACAATCACCGGAGCTGAATGAATACAGTGTCAACAACACTGGAGAAGAGCTAATGAGAAACAACAGCGAGGAAGATAAACAGTCATATTGCTGGGTTTATCGAAGAAATGAAAAGTATAAAATCCCTTTTATTTAGAGTTATTAACTTAATAATGACGTATGTAATTGCTATACAATGGTAACTAAAAAAAATCCCTCCTGTTGGCTATGTATAAAGAGAATGGAAATATACTCGGGCGAACCCAGAGATAATTTCTTTCATGACAGAACAATTACATCAATAAGAGATATTCGTTGAACGTAAGGAGTGAGTGTTAATGATAGTAATTTTATTACAGAAATCGTAAACAGCAAACAGATAACACTATGTGATCATTCCACTAGAACAGGCATGGCTATGAGTAAGAGGATATCTGGTGTCACAAACAGACCAGTGAGGCAGACTTCCACACAATGGTGTCAATGACATAAGCAGCGGTGACAATTATGAGTGTCCTACAAAAATGGCCGTGAGGTAAAAACTTTGCTTCTCAACATATGGTTTCGGGTTCAGTCCTGGTGCACTGCATCTTGGGCAAGTGCCTTCTACTAAAGCTCCAGCCTGATCAAACTTTTTGAGGGAATTTGGTAGACGGAAACCGAAAGAAACCCTTCATATGTATATGTGTGTGTGAGTGTATGTGTGTGTGTGTGTGTGTGTGTTCATTTGTGTTTGTATTTGTCCCCTACCATCACCTTGACAACCAGAGTTGTATTTATGTCCTGCCGTAGCTTAGGGGTTCGGCATTATAGTCCGATGGAATAAGTATTGGAATAGTATAAGAGACAGACTGAGTTAATGCTAACAGTCATCAACGAAACTAAAGATGAATGTTTGCAGCAGAGTAATGTCGATTTTTGTTTACATGCCTTGTCAACGACAAGCATTAACTTTTGAAATAATAAAGCGGTAAATAGAGATAAGATAATTTTAGGAAATTGTTTCATCATGGATTTGGCAAACAGAAAATAGATCGATGAGTTATGGAAGAAGATAAGTTACGTAGCGATGCTCACTTGCAAATAAAGAAATAATAGCTTTATTAATCACTAACAAATGCTGAACAATAGAATAGAAACAATGTTTGGCGATACTGAAAAGAGAACTGTTGAGAATTAATCATTCTCAAACAGGTGTTAAAAGGATGTCAGTAAGAAACTCCAGCATTAGAAGAGAACAGTGAGAAGAAAAATAACTAAAATTCAGTCTCAACCAGTCAGAATTTTACAGGGGACAATCACAAAACTGTTACAAGGTATTTTTCTCAGGAACGATAAGGATATATTCTGTCGTAAAACAATCTTAACCAGGCTGAATTTTGGGATGAAATACATTCGAAAGAAGCGTTGTCGATGTATTGCACGGAGAGAATACGATATGAATGGTGGATACCATTCAGACCGGGTAGAAAAATTTCAGGATAGGAATGTTCTAAAAGAGGACATGATTGTCGGATACTGGTACAAAAATAATAGTTTTCAAAGAGGTAGGGGATCTAGCGATCTTTACCACAAATGCGTGGATGGATGGGTGTACATACATATATGACTACCTGATTAATGGTGTTTAAATTCGAATGGAAGAAATGTGTCTCTGGCTTGAACGCCTGCCCTTTCCTGCTTTGGCGAAAATTTTCAGAAACAGAAAAGTATACTGAAACACACACACATAGAGTGGCATTGCATTTGTGGTGAGAGGCGGGGAGAGAAGAAGATTATGCGCGGGCATATGCTTCTGTGTGCTTTTTTAACACGCACACACATATATCTATCTTTCTTTCTATGTATCCAACAATCTAGCTATCTATCTTTCTATCTATATACTCATTTACTCTTATACTCTTTTACTTGTTTCAGTCATTTGACTGCGGCCATGCTGGAGCACCACCTTTAGTCGAGCAAATAGACCCCCGGGACTTGTTCTTTGTAAGCCTAGTACTTATTCTATCGATCGCTTTTTGCCGAAACCGATAACTGACGGGGACGTAAATACACGATCATCGGTTGTCAAGCAATGGTGGTGGTGGTGGGGGGGACAAACACAGACACAAATAACAGATACATACATACATATATACATATATATATAAGATGGGCTTCTTGCAGTTTCCATCTACCAAATCCACTGACAGAACTTTGGTCAGCCCGAGGATATAGTAGAATACACTTGCCCAAGGTGTCACACAGTGGGACTGAACCTGGAACCCTGTGGGTGGTGAGCAAGCTACTTAACACACAGCCACGTCTATGGCTATATACATATATATATATATACGTATACATGTATATACAACCGAAAGGCAGATATATTTTTGTATATGTATGTGTATATGTGTATTTATATAAATAAATATATATATATATATATATATATA
>NC_068989.1:14011166-14012313 GCF_001194135.2 Octopus bimaculoides
TCTTCTTCTTCTTCTTCTTCTTCTTCTTCTTCTTCTTCTTCTTCTTCTTCTTCTTCTTCTTCTTCTTCCTCCTCCTCTTCTTTTTCTTCTACTTCCTCTTCTTCTCTTTCTTCTTCTTCTTGTTTTTCCTCCTCTTCTTCTTCTCTTTCTTCTTCTTCTTGTTCTTCCTCCTCTTCTCCTTCTTCTTCTCCTTCTTCTTCCTTTTCTTCTCTTTCTTCTCTTTCTTCTTCTTCCTCTTCTTCTTCTCTTTCTTCTCTTTCTTCTTCTTCTTCTTCTTCTTCTCTTTCTTCTCTTTCTTTATCTTCTTCTTTTTCTTCTTCTTCCTCTTCTTCGCTTTCTTCTCTTTCTTCTTCTTCTTCTTCTTCTTCTTCTTCTTCTTCTTCTTCTTCTTCTTCTTCTTCTTCTTCTTCTTCTTCTTTTCTCTCTCTCTCTCTCTCTCTCTCTCTCTCCCTCCCCCCCTGCTTTGTCTCACTCTCTCTCTCTCTCTTCTGCAAGCTTTTCTCCTCTCTCGCTCCTTTCTATCTTCATTAACAGAATTTCAGAATTCTTATTTTTCATCTATTCCAGCTATGCAAATATTCCGAGTGTTTCACTATAAGCCACCCAGCATCTGTTTGCATGTATATGTGTGTCTGTCGTGGATGTGTATGCGAGTGTGCGCCATGTGCGTGTCTGTATGTGTGTTTGCGGTAGTGTGTGCATGTAATTGTTCTGTTGACATGCGCAACTATAGTCATGTATTGTTATACGTATCTTTCTGTGTATATACATTCGAGCGTAGATGCGAGCGTGTATGTTCCAACTTGTACATATACATAATCATACAGCCTATATGTATATATTTGTGTGCAAGTGTATGTATGAATATATATATATATATATGCATGTATGCACATGCACACATATACACACGCGCACACACACACAGAACTTAAGCTTGGCTTACAAATAGAAGAACTCAATACATGGAGCAGAGATACAACGGGAAAGAGTGATAGACAGAAATAGAGAGAGAGAGGGGGGATTGAGACAATGTGCGTATTATTTTCTGTCAATAGGCGCCATCTCTCTCTCTCTCTCTCTCTCTCTCTCTATATATATATATATATATATATATATATATATATATATATATATATATATATAT
>NC_068989.1:14013576-14014486 GCF_001194135.2 Octopus bimaculoides
TATATATATACATATATGTACATACCTTACGATCGTGAGCCGAATGCCCTAACCACTAAGCCACGTCCTTCACTACTTGTATACATACATACATGTATGCAAATAATATATGAGTATATGCATATATACGTACATGTATGTACATACCCACATCTACATGTATATATAAATGCATATCTGGGTACAGGACGTTGCAAAAAAACGTGGATAAAATGATAGAGTACAGAAAACACACAGGCCACATACAGAACATTTCGTTCATCATCTGCCACCATTCTAAAACTAGGCGCTTCGAAGAGTTAGATGCGTATATTGTGTGTGGGCGTGTGAATGCGTACATTGGACTTTGGAAGGGTAGCAGAGCATTGATTCGTGACCTGGAGAATAAATCAGAAATTGTTTCATCATGAATATACGGTAGGTGCATGTAAGGAGATCAAAGAAAAACAACGAATCCTCGGCTAACGATAAAACAAAATACTCACTGCATTGTTGCAGTCGTTACAACTACACTGAGCTTGTTGTGCTGGCAGCATCGATGACGAAGGAGAAAGTGTGTTATTGCGTAGGCTAAAATAACTCAGGCATTCCTTGGTAGCTTTAAGGCTCCTTGTTGCAGCTTGAAGGAGCGATGTTATCAGAACGTTAGGAAATCGTTCTGGTTTCTTATCTACAGCTGATGATGGGAGTCTTCCGCAGAGGCACATTGTATGCTGAGGATTACAAGTGCTTAGATAAATATATTCACCTCTCAAAACTCCTGACTTGATATATATATATAGCATATATATACGTTTCTCTCTCTCTCTCCCTCCCCCTCTCTCTCTCTCTCTCTCTCTCTCGCTTTCTCTCTCTTTCTATCTATCTTTCTATCTGTCTGTCTGTCTATCTATCTATGCATATATATATA
>NC_068989.1:14014605-14019515 GCF_001194135.2 Octopus bimaculoides
CATATATACACACACATATATATCTACATATACATTCATACGCATATATATATATATATATATATATTTCTCTCCTTTTTTTCTCTCCTTGTTTCTCTTCTTGTTTCTTTCTGTGTTCCTTTCTGTGGAAGAGCATAGGCTCGAAACGTTAAAGATATTTTCAATTCCCGAGCGTTATACTAATACATCTGTTTGTTTTCTACACGACCTGTCTTCATCTGTTGTTTTTATTTTTTGTGAATTCTCCCTATATATATATATGGAGAAGGAGAAAAAAAGAGAGAGCGAGAGAGATACATATATGCGTATGTGTGCTGTTGTGTGTGTGCTTTTGGGTATGCAAATATGTGTTGCCATTAGAAACGAAAGAAAACACCCCTCAATATACTATGCAGAACTTATATTACTAGGTCGGGACCAGTGTCGAATTGATCAGGTATCAGCATTATTTTGGGCGGACTAGTTGCGTCTTAAGACAATGACGGGTCTCAAGCCTGCCAAATCCTAGTCTATGACACTGAAGAATGACAAGGAGTAGATAAATTCTAGTTTTCTACTGAGCAATCAGTTAAGAATCTGGGGAAGGTCTTTGACCAAACTCTCAAAAGCACTACTGCCATTTAATTGTCCAAGAAATATTTTGGAGATTGGCTCACTAAGATCAATAGTCAGGTCAACTAGCAAGATCCAGTCTTGCATTTATCAACATCCTTTCCTGCCCTGAGTTCTGTGATCTCTCTTTATATATACTCTTCCATTGATAACGGATGAGTACCTCGGAATGAAAACCAGTGTCTTTCTCTGAAAAGAGGTCGTATTCCTTTGCGTTATCAGTAATGAAGAACTATATATGAACAGTAAAATTTAGCAGCTTCCTTTCCTTGGTGAGTGGCACAGCTGAAAAGTTTATGGTACCATGAATATGGAAAGGCCTTGGAAAGAATTTAAGGAGCCCGAATTTAAGGAGCCCGAAGAGATGCCATCAACCAGCATCAGGAAAAGAACAGGGTATAATTGAATGATAAAGATGTTGCGGTACCAGTACGATGTTTAAAGCAGAAGGAGCTACTGGTCGTCATGGCTACTGACAAAGTGGGCTTGCGATATTTCTTAGGGTTTAGACTCACAAGAAGAGAGACTATTTTATGCACGGAGATATCCAAGCAGACGCTGAGACAGCGTGAACGTACAAAGCAGTAGAGATCAAGCAACAGCGAGCCGCAAGTGGTTTTAACAACATTCTAGTAATACAGAATATAGACAGATTTGCATCGCCTTCGATTCTTTATCAGGTGCCTACGATATCCTGCCAAGCCTGTCTACCTGTCACATCATACCCTCTTGCCGGTTCTGAATTGAACGTATTCATTTATAACATATCAATAGCTGCATGAAGGTTTTTGGAGGAGGTTGCTTTTGTTAGTATCTTAGTCAGGTGCGAAATGTGGTTGGCGTGAGTACAGACATAAACATGACCACAGGTGATCGCCGCCATAGCCCAAAGAAATCCTTTAAATTCAATGAAAATGGAGAGGAACCCGGCGCACATTCAAGGACAAAGTCGGGTTTCACTTATACTGCCTTTCACAGGGAACTTCACAAACACACACACACACACACACACACAGAGTCACATACACACATGCACACATACACACATACACTCAAACAAACGCACACACTCAAACACACCAATACACACACAAGGAATTATATATGAATGTGGACATATACATACACTTGTATATGCACAAATACGTGTGTGTATAAACATATGAATGTATACATATGTGCATATATATATATATATGTATATGTATGTATGTATGTATGTATGTATGTATGTATACATCAAGACTATTCAAGGACAATAACAAATAAATCTACATTATGTCTTGAAATTACCAGTTAATTTCCTTTTGTCTCTGGTTTTAATATTTTATTTGCTTTGTTTTTGCTTTTACTTTTGCTGCTGTCTTTATCCTTAGGGGTATATATATATATATTTTTTTAAATTTTCTATTTCTTTTTCCGCTGTCATTATTCTGATTTCATGTCCTTTGTTTACGCTCAATATAATACATATATATATATATATATATATATATGTATATATATATATATATATATATATACATATATATATATATACATATATATATATACATATATATACATACACATACATATATACATATATATATATATATATATGTGTGTGTATGTATATATATATATATATATATCTTACAGTTTAAGGTTTTTGTTTTTCTATCATTCTTTATTTTTCATCTCATATTCTGTGTTTTTTTATAGAAAATGAATATAAAAAAAATAAGGACAACGGAAAATATTTAAAAGAAAATACTAGAAGTTTAAACTGTTGTTGTTGATATCTTTGCGGTGGTTGAGCCTGTAATTGTGCCTGGTAGTTCTGATGTTGTTGGGTGTTGTTGATGATGGCGTTGTTACTGTTGTTGTCGACGATGGTGACGTGGTTTTCGTTCAGCCTGATATGATTATTGTTTATTTTGTTGACATTCCCGTAGGTATTATCGTTGTTGACAATATTGTTGTAAATATATTTGCGGTTGATGACGTTCTGTAGACATTTTTATTGTTAATTTTGTTATCGCTAAATGTTTTGCTGAGAATTGATGTTGCCTCTGTTAATATCATCATTGTTTTCATCATTGATATTGTTTGTATTGATATAGTTTGTCCCCTGCCCCTTCGTCACCGCCACCAATTGGCGTCTGCTACTGACGAGGCGAAGGAAGGCTGAAATTAGTTGATCTGGTAGTTCCGACGGCTGTAACGGACGGTTATCACCCGCCAGCGATATAAACACGAGCAGTGTTGTGCACCCCATGTGCATATAAGGGCTTCTATCGTAGTAAAAGAGTACAGACTGTCCTCATTTAACGACCTACCTATTTAACGACCACTCGAAGTTACGATAAACTTTACGAGCCGTCATTAAATATTTTACAAAATATGAGGCGATGGATCCAAATTTTGAGCGATTTTCCAAGGTGGAAAAGCAGACAACTGAACTTTTGCGATGTTTTCGAGTAATTTATAACGAAATCAAAAAAAGAAGAGGACAGTCTGTATGCAGTACTACGTGTTCTAACACAACATCCACTTTAAGTGCAAGATAAAGATTACCTTTTGGTATTATTACTATCTCTGTCGCTATTAGTGGTTTTATAAATATTTTATGTTCAATAAAGTGAGCTGCGGGACAAACCTGAGTCTTGCCGTGCGCAGTATCTTTGATATTTCTGAATCTATACACTAAAAGGCGTCATTTATTTCCCTTTCACTTTGTCTATACACGGTAGGCTAATAGGAAGTTGTTTTTTCTTCCAAATTGACGCACAAGTTAGTTCGAATAAAAATCTGTTGATATGGACGATATTGAAAGGTTTTGCAGCTAAAAAATTGCAAGCTCTCTATCAAGTATTGGTCTGCTCAAGAACCGTATACATTGATGAAAGTTTCTATCTCGAGGCTAAAGTAGAAGACACTTGCCAGTGGTACTGAACCCGGAACAATGTGGTTGAGAAGCAAGCTTCTTACCACACAGCTACTCCTGCACCAAAAAAAAAGGATGTATAAAACTTTATAAAAACAATTATTAAAATGTTTTGTGTGTTGTAGAAATATAAGCAGTTTATTACAGATGACTTTAAAACTAAAATCTCATGTGGACTCCGGTTGAAAGCCACTGGCCGCCATTATGAATAGAAACTTAGCAAAGATTGAACTAATCTGATCACAAGATCTGCTTTAGTTTCAATCCGGCCGCAAAGCCAAAGGAGTTTGCTATCCCTGAGTTAGACCTACGACTATAAGCAATCATTGATTAAAAATCAATTTTCTATTCTTTTATTCTGTTTTGCTTTGGAGAATGGGGGTTGCTCGGAGGTAGTATATGCAGGACTACATTATCCAGTGCATTCTCTTTGTTTTTAAGATGGTAGGATTTGATACGAATTACATTTCGAAGTTTATTTCCATCGGTTTAAGCTACCGCGTAGAGGTAAAATTATATATTCGAGTTGCTGTGGTTGTTGTTGCTAGTAGTAGTAGTAGTAGTAGTAGTAGTAGTAGTAGTAGTAGTAGTAGTAGTAGTAGTAGTAGTGACGGCAGCAGCGGTAGTGGTGGTGGTGGTAGTGATAGAAGAAGAAGAAGAAGAACAACAACAACAACAACTACAACGACGACGACGAGGACGACGACGACGACGAGGACGACGACGACGACGACGACGAGGAGGAGGAGGAGGGGGTGGGGAGGAGACTGAAATTTCGTGCTGGTATTGATGCGTCTGCGCGTTAGTGATTGTAGTGGAAAAGATGACATTAGTACCGTCTGTGAGTGTGTTTCTGTCTATATATATATATATATATATATATATATATTTGTCTGTATGTATGTATGTATTTATAAACATACACACGTATTCGTATGTATATGCGTACATATCTGTAATATTGATAGTATATACGTGAGTACGGTATGATATGATGTCGTGTAATGTAGTGTGGCAAGATGAAAGCATTTCGATTTCTATCTGTTGTATGTGTTAATCTATTTATCCACACATATTCATTTTTCCATCGAATTTTTCATATCAAAGAAAAAACAGCGAAGACAATGGCGGATAAGAAGCGGAGAGAGTTTTGAGAAATCCAAAGAATGTTGATGGGAAATAAATGGATTCTGTCAGGAGGTTATAGTCTGAGAATTAAATACCATTTATAAAGAGATATTCGATTCTCACCTATTTTTCTTTTCGTTTGTTTTTTTCTCTTTTTTTCTTTCTTCATTTTTTGAAACTTTGCATATATTTATGCTTATTTGTAAATTATGCTTTTCGTGAGATTTATATATATATATAT
>NC_068989.1:14019542-14024942 GCF_001194135.2 Octopus bimaculoides
TATATATAAACATATATACATATGTATATAAAGGTGTGGTGTGTGTGTGTGTGTGTGTGTGTGTGTGTGTGTGTGTGTGTGTGTGTGGTTGTGTGTGTGTGAGATGTTTGTATGTCTGATCAGTCTGTGATTGGAATTAGGCTTTAGAAAGCCATTTTTTTCTTTTTTTGTTAATAATTTGGTATCAAGCAACGGCAGCGACTATAACAGCAATATCAGCACCAAACTCATTATTGCCGACAATACTTGTCATCATCATCATCATCATCATCATCATCATCATCATCATCATCAGTCGAGTTCCAGATTATCTTTGCAATTTCGGCAGGCTATACTCGAGATTGCTCCAATCTGGCCAGCCCCAAGGAAAAACTAAGCTAAGAGCATTAGATTCCTTGGAAGAAAGCAACGAATGGATACGAAAACAAGGACGTAAAAAAACGGAGAAAGTTACACAAATACAGGTAACAGAATGCAAAGACAATCTGGAACTCGACCGAGGAAAGAAAACTCCGAATGACCCGTGCTTGTTTTCTATGTATCGTCTATCTGGATGTTTTGTTGTCCCTTTCTTGTATCACCTAACTGTCTGGATGTTTTGCGTTCTTGTCCCATTTTGTACATATATATAGCGGCGTACGTACACTTTGGTCTTTCTCTCTCTGTATATATATATATATATATATATATATATATATATATATATATATATATATATATATATACATAGATGTAACATATCTATATATATATACATAGATATAACATATGTATCACTATATGTGTGCGCGTCTCTATGGACCTTTCTCCTTCACATGATCGTTCAACTAGGCGGGTTACAACGTGTTACTCTAATGTTGGTGTCGGGGGTTATAGTTAAAAACTGTGAAATATCAGTCTACATCATACTTATTACAATATAGAGTGGTGGCAGGTTCAAAAGCTCAGCCGTTACATCGGTAAGCGTTCTCTAATGTTGAAAGAAGTTATCTTAAGTGAGGCTGCATTCAATCTGTCAGTCTGCAGCATCTGTTTTAGTTAAACTATAGCAGATGCCACAGGGTCTGTCCTGGTAAAAGATACGATAGGCTTAAACGGTAGAGTACACATACACAAACATAGACACACACACACACCCGCTTTCCTACACGCATACAAGTATAAATATATACATGTATGAGTGTGTGTATTCGTGTCCGTGTGTGTATCTGCCTGTGTGTGTGTTTGTATGTATGTGTGTGTGTGTATTAATTTTCACTGCACTACATAGCGTTTTATGGTTAATTTGAAATGTGAGTTATGCCTTTTTATAATAAGCATTATTTTAACCTCTCTATTAAAAGTCAAGTGAGTAGTCACGTGTGGAGGCGTAATGGCCCAGTGATTAGGGCAGTGGACTCACGGTCGGAGGATCGCGGTTTCGATTCCCAGACCGAGCGTTGTGTGTGTTTATTGAGCGTAAACACCTAAAGCTCCACGAGGCTCCTGCAGGTAGTGGTGGTGGCGACCCCTGTTGTACTCTTTCGCCTCAACTTTCTCTCACTCTTTCTTCCTGTTTCTTGAGTAACGCTGCGATGGACTGGCGTCCTGTCCAGCTGGAGTGTTGGGGAATACATACGCCCTAGAAACCGGGAAACCGGGCCCATGAGCCTGGCTAGGCTTTAAAAGGGCGCATAAAAAAAAGTAGTTACGTCACAGGCTTTGCTCTTAAGAAGGCAAAAATTACTATAACCTCGAACACCACCGTTGCTACTAACTACTTTACTACCAACAAACACCAGCATCACTACTACTTCACACAATCACCAACATCGCCACGACCACCCACCAAAACTAGCACAACGACAAACATTATCGTAATCACCATCACACTCACACCTACTAACATCATTTCTTCACGATGAACATCATATTATTTTGACTGGTCTCTAGTGTTCTTAGACCTTTGTCAAGGAAGGAAAATCCATCGTCGACCGAGAGTCAGAGTGTTTATAGCTGTTTATGCCGTAACGAGGACTTATTTAAACAGATCAGTTTGATTTCGATAACAGTGAACATGGTGATAACATAGCTCAAGTAATGAGTACGTAATGTGTTACCGTGTTTTAGTTTTTGTGAACAAGGCATGAACTGATCGAATCGCTCACGTTCTCTTTTTCTATCTACAAAGTGATAAAGAAAAAACAACCGATAGAGAAATCATTTTGTTTACTATTCCAAGCAAGACTAAAATTCTGTTTAACGCAAGGAATTGAATAAATTGCATATAATTTCATTACATGGGTGTGTGTGCGTGAATTCATGTGTGTGCTTATATATATATATATATACACCGATACACATACACGCACATATGTATATATACACATGTAAAGGTACATATGTATGCACGTATATATATTTGTATACACACATATACATACATATATATATATATATATATATATATATATAATTTAGGGACGAGGTGACTGCGTGTGCTCGGTAAGAACACAAACATTAAACTAAAGTGTTCCTGCTGTGAGACAAACGGTACCACTTGAAGGTGACACGTTTTAGAAGACAGAGGAGTGTGACGGGGAGAGAGAGATAAAGAGAGTCATGCATGGGGACATGTTTCGTACGTTATGTGAGGCCAAAACTCACTGAAGCAAAAAAAGTATGGGGGCTACTGGGTCGGGGGTTGTCAACTACGACGAAATATCTGCTATCAAATCACACAACAATGTTATATAATATCATGCGCCAATATCAGATCACAATAGCTCTTTGTGACGTGATACTGCAAGATGTCAGTCGTAAATCTATTTAAAATATCGAGAAGCTGGATTGAGACAGCGGGGAGGGAGATGTCTACATGACTGTTGTTATTTATGGAGGAAAAGATATCACGCTTCGTCTTTTGTTTCCTTTTGTATTTATTTCTTGTTATTTTAATTGTGTTCTCTTTCTATTTTCTATTTTATTTATTATTTTTAGTGTCATATTCACTGGTTTTGTTGTTTTCATTTCGTTGACGGCGTGGGGGGAAGCTCTCGGGAGAAGTCAAAGTGTACAATAAATTTTATCCAAATTTTGTTGAGGTCGTACCACCACCGCTAGTGAGTTGATATGCCCAAAGCGTGGCCATTGCATGAAGAAAATTAAATAACGTGGTTTATTGTCGTAACGCTCCCGACCAACCGACATTACGACCCGGTTTCACCTCTCATTTGGACAATAACTATGACATCATTTATGACATTTAAAACATTTTGTGAAATATCATGGATTTAGAAACCTCCCAAATAATCACTTTCCGTAAAATGTACGGCATTTACGTTCAGTATTATTTACTGAATAATGATATTCAGTAAATGCATAAAAAAGGCAGTGGTCTCTAAAAAAGGTTATAGAAACTCGTGAGAGGAAATATTTTGAATTGCATCATGCCAAGTCAATGATCTCCAAATTCTAGGATTGTTTTTAGCTAAATACTCGAATATCTAAGTGTTCAAATTTTTAACCTAATATTTAGATGTTGTGATTTATAGTTTATATATACTTCGAGTTTCACCGTTATATTAACGAATATTTCACGTTCACTCGAGGTTTCTGAATGTTGGCGAAAACAACATAGATTGCTTTCTGCTAAGAACAAAGATCTAAAATGTCTTACAGAAGGTACATGAAGCTTTAAAGACTTTAAATTCCACAATACTACTCCGCTTGAGCTAGTAATATTTCATATCATTGAGGGCGGCGAGCTGGCAGAAGCGTAAGCGTGCCGGACGAATGCTTAGCAGTATTTCGTCTGTCTTCACGTTCTGAGTTCAAATTCCACCGTGGTCGACATGGCCTTTCGGGGTCGATAAATTAAGTACCAGTTACGTAGAGGGGTCGATCTAAACGACTAGTTTCCTCCTCCAGAATTTCGAGCCTTATACCTTTCTCTGTGTTAACTTGTCCTGTTTTCCCTTTTTCTCTCGCGTTTACGTATTTCACTCGTTTTCCCCTCGTTTATTTACGCATTTCATGTTATTTGCACCGTTGGTGACGTCCTGTAGTCATAAATGCATGTATAATATATTATTATTATTATTATTATTATTATTATTATTATTATTATTATTATTATTATTATTATATATCATGTGTGTGTGTGTGTGTGTATGTGTATGTGCATGAGGGAGAGAGGGAGCGTGTGTGTGTAGTGTAATGTATTTGTATGTGAATATATGTTTGTGGAAGACCGTATGCGTGAAGGTAAGCATACAGGAGTGTACGTGCTAGTGTGTGAGCGTTCATGTTTATTTATATATATATATGAATGTGTGTCTATATGTTTAAGTATATGTATATGACGGTTATTCTTTGTGTTTGAGTGTGTTAGAGCTAAATCACGTGCCATCTGCACAATGTACTCCAAAATGTCATTGATCAAAGGGCTATATATATATATATATATAGAAAGAGAGAGAGAGAGAGATGCACACACACACACACACACACACACACACACACACACACACACACACACACACACACACACACACACACACACACACATATATATATAAGATCACAGTAATCCATCAAGAGTAACAGCACCACCACCACCACTACAAACTCCATCACCGCCGCCACTACCACCACCTCCACCACCAGTACCACCACGCACATCACCACCACTACTTCTGCTACTACTACTAGTACCACTACTACTAGTACCACTACTACTAGTACCACTACTACTACTTACTACTTTTACATATAACCACTACTATTTCTTCTACACCCATCATCGCCACCGCCCTTTTATTTGACTACCACCACTACCACCACCACAACCAACACCACTGTTGCCACCACCGACACCGAAACACCACGCCCAACACACCCACAACGATGTAACCTCTACCTCCCCCTACAATCAACAAAATTACCATTTTTACCCACCCCACCACTACCCCGCCTATAACTAAACACCACCACCGCACAGTACCGCCACCACATCAAACGGTGTTGCTTTGAAAATGGAAACGTCGTTTTGCAGCACGTAGGAGAAAGACGTGATGGTCATAGTTGGAATGTTTTTGATCAATTTGTGTTGGTTTCATCTATGGCAACAGCTCCTATCATCACTATGCCGCTAACACTTCTTATTTCTTTATTGCCCACAAGGGGCTAAGTATAGAGGGGACAAACAAGGACAGACAAAGAGATTAAGTCGATTACATCGACTCCAGTGCGTAACTGGTACTTATTTAATCGACCCTGAAAGGATGAAAGGCAAAGTCGATCTCGGCGGAATTTGAACTCAGAACGTAGCGGCAGACGAAATACCGCTAAGCATTTCGCCCGGCGTGCTAACGTTTCTGCCAGCTCGCCGCTAACACTTCTTGCACCACTACCACCACC
>NC_068989.1:14025606-14026018 GCF_001194135.2 Octopus bimaculoides
CACCACCACCGCTATCACCACAGCTACAACCATTATCACCACCACCACCACTACCATCACTACCACCATTGCCACCGCTACCACTGTGTGACACTTCACCCAAGACCCTGCTCCGCCTTGTCCCCACACATCGGCCATTTTGTTTATTTAACATGTCGTCTTCTATCGTTTCCGACTTGATCCAGTGGTCATCATGTTGAAAGATGACCGTCCACTTGTTGGTCTCCTTCTAGCTATGGCTGCTGCTGCTGTTGTTGTTGTTGTTGTTGTTGTTGTTGTTGCTGTTGCTGCTGCTGTTGTTGTTGAGGTCGTTGTTGTTGGTGGTGGTGGTGATGTGGTTGTGTGTTTTTGTTGTATGAGTGGTGTGTGCTTGCGAGTCAGTACGCGTATGCATGTGTGCAATGTATGTGTG
>NC_068989.1:14026571-14027152 GCF_001194135.2 Octopus bimaculoides
GTCTTCGTCGTCGTGGTGGTGGTGGTGGTGGTGGTAGTGGTAGTGGTGGTGGTGGTGGTGGTGGTGACGGTGACGATGACGCCGTTAGCGACGAGGCCGATATCGTCGACGGCGACGGCGACGACGAAAGACGACGGTGGATGGAGCTGGTGGGGAAGCGAATTGGGAGAATTGGACGTGGAACATCGGTTTGGAGGAGGAGTTAAGAGAAAAAGCACGAACACTAGAAAGAGATGATATGGTAAAGAGAGACGGAGGAGGAGGACGAGAACGACGACGACGTGGAGAAGGATCACGGGAGGTGTAGTGGAGGAGGCGTAGTGGGGGAGGATATTTTGGTCGGATTGCTGGGTGGTAGAAATAATACGATAGACTTATTTGACATATATCAACCAATCTGTTTACAGTTTGTTGACAGTTGGAGCTAAACTTTAAAGATTCGGACCATTTGAAGTGGAAAATATTTACAAACAAAACGAAGCGGAGAAGTTCTTTTAACCATATTTTAATTTATATATATATATATATATGCGAGCGAACGTGCGTCAGTGTGCGTGTGTGTGTCTGAGTATATATATATA
>NC_068989.1:14027940-14029542 GCF_001194135.2 Octopus bimaculoides
AATAATAAAGGGTAAAATTAATTAATTAATTAATTAATATTTAATAATTTTACCAAGTACTTCGGTATGTTAAAATAACCTTTATCGGTAACCTTATACAAAAATTCTATAATTATAAGCTTAATTATAATTAGGGTTCAGCAAATTGCTTCACCACATACCGAAATTTAAAAATAGCAGTTAAATACTATTCCTCTACCATAAGATATCTCCCAGACAGCGATACTCTTAATTCACGTAGGTAAAAAGAAAAAAAATAACGAATCCACCCGGCTTTGATCAACCACATGCTATTTCGTTATGTGGTGAAGCAATTCGCTGAACCCTAATTATAATTATGCTTATAATTGTAGAATTTATATATATATAAATTTTGTACGACTCTCTTATTCTGTCATTCTTTCTTTCTTTCAGCCCCTTTTACACTTACTTCGTTCTTTCTACTTTTCTTTCTTTCGCCCCCCTCCTCTCTCTCACATTTCCTGACCCTTCCCTTCATTCTCACCTTCCCTCCTCTTTCACTTCTCTCTGTCCCTTTTCTTTTTTTTTTCTCGTCCCTCCCTAATTATATCCCTCTGCCTCTATCTCTCTCCTCTCCTTCCACGTTTGTGTTACCACTTTCCAAGTCTATATACTTTCTGTACCCAATTTCTAGATTGAACTCCATGGAAATTATGGCTGCCTCAATAAGTATGGCCTCTGCGTTGCAGTATTTAACTAGTGATCATGAATTTTAATTTCGTTCTGTTTTGTCGGCGAGTGGTTGTGATATACTATTTGTGTTCGTGGCTCAATTGTAACTTATTTTCTGGTTACGCCTGATAAAATCTTATCTATATTTACAATTGAAAAGGAAGTGCTTGTCTGTCAAAATGAAAAAAATTCTTACTGTATCCGATTTCACATTCAATGAAAATAGAAAGGGGTCGTACAGTCATGTTTCACGTACGCTTTTCAGTGTTTATATTTGATTTTGCATGTGGTGGGAGTTAGTCCACTGACGAGGCTCTGTCACACTTAAAATGAGAATTGGATTTACGAAACTGAAGCCTAAGGAAACCCACGATGATTTATAGAGCGGCGCCATTTCTCAGGGGAGCCTGGTGCTACTAGTGTGTTTCATGCATTTACACTGTGCCAGCGCAAACCCTACGGCAAACCCACAAGCAGGGGACCATACTGGAGAAAGAATGTGAACTGCTAATATCGAAACCAAGTTTTTTTTATTTCGTTACTCTTTATCCTTTTACTCGTTTCAGTCATTTGACTGCGGCTACGCTGGAGCACCGCCTTTAGTCGAACAAACCGACCCCAGGACTACCATCCTTGCAACATCTATATTCCTTCCCATGCCTGTCATCTCTTATGTCTCTGCCGTAAGGCTTCACTTTCACACACGCCAGGTTCATTTAATTCATTCTTAGTCGAAAGACACCTGTTGTTTGTAAGCCTAGTACTTATTCTATCGGTCAGTTTTTGGCGAACCACTAACATCGGTTGTCAAGCAATAATGGGGGACAAACACAGAGACAGACACACACACACACACACACACACATATATATATATATATATATATATATATATATATATATATATATA
>NC_068989.1:14029621-14030400 GCF_001194135.2 Octopus bimaculoides
TATGTATGTATGTATGTATGTATGTACGACGGGCTTCTTTCAGTTTCCGTCTACCAAATCCACTCACAAGATTTTGATCGACCCGAAGCTATACTAGAAGACACTTGCCCAAGTTACCACGCAGTGGGACTGAACTCAGAACCAGGCGGTTGGGAAGCAATCTTCTTACCACACAGCCAATCCTGCGTCTGCTTAGTTATTTCTCATTGAAAAGTCAGCAGTGTGGAAGGTTAGAGTGATGAGGGAGGAAGTCTAAAGGAAGGTATGTAAGAGGAACAGAATGAAAAGTGTAGAAAGAGGAAATACGAAAAGGAAGAGAAATGAGAGATAATGAAGTGAGATGAAGATAGAAGTAAGTAAAGAAGAGAGTATAAGCCAAAAAAGGAAGGCTGAGGCAAAGAAATAAGGAGTGAGGTGTAGCTAGAGAGGAGTATTAAAAAAATAGAAGATGAGGGTAATTAAGAAGAGCGTGAGAGATAGGAGGAGAGAGGTAGTGGGAGGTAAAATGAAAGTAGAAAGAATGAATGTAGCAGCAAATGAGAGAAAGTGGCAGAGTTCGTGGTAATGAATAAGAGAAAAAATGCTTTTTCGTTCTGTTATTTACTAGCAGAAGGACAACAAATTAGAGAGAAAAAAACAAGGACCAAGATGAATATACAGAAAAAAAAACAGCTAAAAATAAAGGAAATGGGAGAAGAGGGTGAGCGAAAGACATGTACTCAGGCTGACGGCGGGGCTGAAAGACGTAAAAACGAAAAACAAACATATATATATATATA
>NC_068989.1:14031142-14034187 GCF_001194135.2 Octopus bimaculoides
TATAAAATATAGTTTTGAAGTTTACAATGTGTTCTTTGTATAGTTTGTTCAGCTAATGTCTCTTTTTCTTTTTTCTTTCCATTTGAGGATTTTTAGCTGTGGTGGCTGAAATAAAACTAATATAACTAATAGGGTGGTGGGGGGGGGGAACTGAGGAACATACGTATGATGTATGCATGTATGCATGCAAACATGTATGTATGTGTGTGTGTAAGTGTTTGTGTAGGTGAGCGCGTGTGTAAATACATAAACACATTTCTATGCAATATTGCATATAAATGCACATATGAATATATATATATATATATATATATATATACAGATATAATTATATATGTGGATATGTGTATACATACACACACACACACACACACACATATATATACATATATGTGTGTACGTGTATATGTATGTATATATATATATATATATATATATATATATACTACTATATGTGTGAGTGCAAGCGTGTGTGTGTATGTATATATATATATATATGTGTGTGTGTGTGTGTGTGTGTGTGTGTGTGTGTGTGTGTGTTTGTATATTGATATAAAGATATATACACATACACACACATACACACATATATATACATACATATGCATATATACATATAATATATTCACATACATACAAATACACACACAGTTACACACACACACACACACACACACACACATACACACACCTGATATGAGATGTGAGAAAAATAAATATTTGTCTTACACGTTTCGCTTGTAAGAACTGACGTTGCTGGCATGATATTTTCGGAAATTCTGTTTGTCATGTGTTGCTATGGTGCTATGCTATGGCGCTCTCGCCTTCTTCTACATCTTCGTTTCGACGAAGTAAATTTAGGTGGCGCGCTAGTGACTAATGATAGTCATAGCTAGTAGTAGTAGTAGTAGTAGTAGTAGTAGTAGTAGTAGTAGTAGTAGTGGCGGTGGTGATAGTGGGGACGGCGGTGGTGGTTGCTGTTGTAACAGTAGCAGCAGCAGCAGCAGCAGTAGTAGTAGTAGTAGTAGTAGTAGTAGTAGTAGTGGTGATAGTGGTGGTAATAGTGGTGGTTGTTGTAACAGCAGTAGTAGTAGTAGTAGTAGTAGTAGTAGTAGTAGTAGTAGTAGTAGTAGCAACAGTGGTGGTGATGGTGGTGGTGATGGAGTTTTTAGTAATGGTAGTGGTGGTGGTGGTGGTGGTGGTGGTAGTGGTTTTAGTGGTACTAATAGTAGTTGTGCTGCTGGTGGCTGAGGTGGATTTGGTGGTGGTGTTGGTATTAGTTGTAATAGTGGTGGTGTTGGTGGCGGCGCCTTGCGGCGGCAGCAGCAGCTGTAGTAGTAGTAGTAGTAGTAGTAGTAGTAGTAGTAGTAGTAGTAGTAGTAGTAGTAGTAGTAGTAGTAGTAGTAGTAGTAGTGGCAGCAGCAGCAGCAGCAGTAGTAGTCTTCTTTTAAACGATGTCGGTGTTCACGGTGGTAGCAGTGATGGCTATAACAACCGAGCTTGTGATTATAGCTGTTGTTGTTGTTGTTGTTGCTGTTGTTATTGTTGATGTTGTTGTTGCCGTCGCTGCTGCTGCTGTTGTTGTTTTCGTAATGATTGCCGTTTCAATGGTTGTTGGCAACGGTTTTCATCGCGTTCATGTTGGCTGTGGTGATAGTGTTGAATGCGATTAATAATATCCAATTTGTTTCTAGATCTCGAAGATATCAGATGAAAGGACTTCGTGCAATGAGATACCCTTTATATTTCATCTGACAATACTGTATCTGGGATTGTGATATCTATTGTAGTCTTTTTTCAAAGATGATAGAGTATGAATTGAAGAAGATGTAGCAGATATTTTTAGCAGAAGAGGCGACTGCACATGCATTAGCTGTTTCTTAAAACCATTGTCTCTCCTTTACAGATCAGACATCTTGGTTTCAAAGTTTGGCATAGCACCAGCAAGTTTTGGGGAGTAGTAAGTCGATTACATCGACCCCAGTGCACAACTGGCATTTATTTTATCGGCCCCGAAAGGATAAAAAGCAAAGTCGACTACGACGGAATTTGATTTCAGAACGTAAGGACGAACGAAATGCCGCTAAGAATTCAACTCGGTATTCTAACGGTTCTGCCAGCCCGCCGCCTTAGACCAAACAGATCTTGGTTTCAAAATTTGACACAAGGCCAGTAACTTCAAGGGAAGGTGTAAGCCGATTACATCGCCCCCAGTACTCAACTGGTACCTATTTTATCAAACCCCAAAGGATGAAAAGCAAAGTCGGTTTCGACGGAAAAAAAAATCTAATTTCCTTTAATTTTCATAAAATCAATAAATTAAACTGCAAGCAATAATACAGGAAAACTGTGGACGACTTGTCCCAGTGACAGTCTTATTAAAATCGGCTACATTAGCAATTACAACAATAACAAGTGGAAGAACAACAATTACAACAGCAACGACAGCAGTCACTACGTATTAAGGAAATAAGAAAAAGTCATTTCTTTGATAAGGCATTCTAAAGTAGAAAGACCGACATAACATTTATACGAGAAATTTGAGAACGACAAAAAAATACAGTCGCAGCTACGACATAGAATATGATAAGATTTGATAAGCGGTTGTGTCATAAAGCGGAAGGTATATACATATGTACATAGATATACACACATATAGACATACAGACACACACACACGCTCATATATATCTATATATTTATGTATATCCATATATGTACATATATATATTTATATGCATGTATGTATGTATGTATGTATGTATGTATGTATGTATGTATGTATGTATGTATATGAGTATGAAGGTCGGTTCGGTAGGTTTGTAGGTAGAGAATGAGTGAATGGGTGTAGGTGAAAATGGATATTCACGATAGCATAAGCAGTAACAGAGTAATCTCATCAGGAGGAGAAATAATTACACTCTCCTTCTGTATCGAAAACATATTACCTCTCCCTTACAAACCCCAACACATACACACACATATGTGCATGTACATACATGCATATATATATATATGTATATATATATATGTATATATAAATAT
>NC_068989.1:14034967-14035253 GCF_001194135.2 Octopus bimaculoides
ATATATATATATATATATATATATATATATATATATATAAAGGAGACCACTAGGTGGACGGGTATGTGCTAGAAGGAGATCACATGTAATGCGTCTACTAAGACCCACGTTCTAGCACATTAGCCGTCCACCTCGTGGTCTCCTTTATATATACATACACAATAATCCTTTGAGATCTCAGATAATTTTTTGAACCTCCTGATTCTTTCAATGTGCTAGTTCCCTGGTATTAAATTGATAGCAATTAATATCCAATTTTTACCTTACTACTTTAATTTTAATATAT
>NC_068989.1:14035694-14036278 GCF_001194135.2 Octopus bimaculoides
TACATCCAATACTTTTGTATGTGAAAGCGTGTTAGCATGAATTTGTCTGAGCAATATGTCTACTTCAGTAAATGATTTTTTTTTTTTTACCACTATGATAAATAAAAACTTGTTACAGAGTGACAGAGTGTGAAATTTGGCGGGAGGTATTGGCTGATTACACTGGCATCATTACTTGCTTGGTGCAGAATCTTATTGACGCCCCGGATAGATTTGAACTCAGAATGCAAAGATTCGGAAAGAAGGGTACGAAACTCATACACAGAATAGTAGAGTACCTCTTCGCTTTCGCTTCTGTATGAAATCGCAACAGCGCGATTGGCCATATCTCCCTCAAATATCTTTAAGGCACTTTTTCTGATCAAGAAGGTCAGGGTTCCAGTAACCATGGTTACAATGACTTATTATAACCTTTATTACTAAAGAAGCAAGCTGGTAGTCTCGTTCGCATGCCAGACAAAATGCTTAGCGGTATTTCGTTCGTCTTTACGTTTTGAGTTCAAATTTTGCCTTTCAATCCTTTCGAGGTCGATAAAATGAGTATCAGTTGGGTACTGGGATCGATATAATCGACTTGCATCCCC
>NC_068989.1:14036288-14041029 GCF_001194135.2 Octopus bimaculoides
AAAAAAATTCAGGCCTTGTACCTTTAGTAGAAAGTATTATTATAGCTGTATTTGTTGTTTTTGTTGTTGCTGTTGTTTCTTACATAGACACATAGCATAATGTCATCCATTGTTAGGAAAGTTTGTAACGGATTTTGTCGTCAAGTATATTTCGCTGGTGTTTATTTTTACGACCTTGTTGGAATTTGAACTCAGAACATAGGGAGGGATAACTAAATAATTGTTATTAAGGCAAAGGTTGTTGGTGTGGAAGAAAAAAAGGGAGTATTATGTACAGTTGAAACTGAAGGAATGATTGTCTGACAGGTACAGACAATCAGAATAAGTGACAGAGACGAAAAGAAAGAGACAGATAGGGGAAGAAATAGAGAAGGCGAGAAAGAAGAAGTAAGGTAATAGTGATTGAGAGACAGAGATATAGACAGACGGTAAGAAAAAAACGTACATATATTGGTAGGAAGAATGGTAGGGACGTGTGAAATCTGTACAGAGTGTAAAGTGAAAGAAAAAAAAAAGAGAGACAGTGCTAGACAGACACAGACATAAAAAGAAAAAGTAGGAATAGAGACGTGAAAAAATTATATAATGAATAGATTAAAGAGAGAGTGAGAACGAAAGTGACAGAGAAAAAGAGAGAGAAAGAGAGACAGGAGATAGGGAGAGAACGACAGACAGGAGATGTCATTGCTATTTATTTTACCGTTTTTATTTAAGCTGAGTGAAAGTTCTTTGACACGTTGTATGGCAAGTGGAGGTATTAAACAAACAAGCACAATCCTCCTGTGGTATGAAGTTGTTGATATAATATAAATACATTAATTATATCATATGCACACGCATACAGATAGACATTGTAGCTTGCACGTCTATACACATATACAAAGAAACGTTCGCATTTATACAGACGCGTGCACAGACACTCAGAAATACAGATACATATAAACGCATACAATTTATCTGGAGAAACACAACGACACATACACACATGTATTATATCGTTTATATCGTTTATACGTATATAATCTAATTAATTACATAAATATATCATATAATCAATGTTACGAAAAGTATCGTATATTTGGTAATGATATAACCTACGCGGAAAAGGCGGCGAGATGGCAGAATCGTTAACAGGCCGAACAAATTCTTAGCAGCATTTAGTCCGTCTTTATGTTCTTCCTGTTTCTCTTTATGCTCTTGCACGAAGGGGCTGGGATCATCCCAGTTTAGAGGTCTCAGTGGCGTCATCGTCCGGAGTTCAAATTCCGCCGAGGAATTTAGAAAACCTAAATTGAGTCGGACTTCCATTATTTGCAAGCTCTTCAGTATGCCGATAATCTTTCATTCTGAAAAGGGCCTTGTGTAGTTCGGGTCTCGAAGCGGGCAAAAACGTTCTACATCCCCATTACGATTTTAGTAGAGCATTTCGTAACAATAAAGTGTTAAAGGCTCGAGCATCCTGCTTGTAGTCCCTCCCTCAACCATGCAAAGGGATCCCATCCAGTTACATATTTAACCATAATCTGATCCAAATTATTTCTGCAAATCCATTGTTGGCACTCCGTCGCTTACGGCGTCGAGGGTTCCAGTTGATCCGATCAACGGAACATCCTGTTCGTGAAATTAACGTGCAAGTGGCTGAGCACTCCACAGACACGCCGTGCCCTTAACGTAGTTCTCGGGGGTATTCAGCGTGACCCAGTGTGACAAGGCTGACCCTTTGAATTACAGGTACAACAGAAACAGAAAGTAAGAGTGAGAGAAAGTTGTGGTGGAAGAGGACAGCAGAGTTCGCCACCATCCCCTGCCGGAGCCTCGTGGAGCTTTAGGAGTTTTCGCTCAATAAACACTCACAACGCCCAATCTGGGAATCGAAAGCGCGATCCTATGACCACGAGTCCGCTTCCCTAACCTCTGGGCCATTGCGCCTCCACGCAAATCCATTATAGCATCCTTTCTTCATGAAGCACTGTGAAAACAATAGAGATGCCCCAGCATCTTACTGTACCCTTAAGTTCAATTTCCTTTTGGGGTGGTTTCTTTTAGTTTGTATCTATAGCTATTTCTCTGAAATCTTGTCCTGTTTGCTCGTCCACCATTTTCTTCTCCTTACCACAAAGCGATGAAATAATGCAATGAAGAAGACCTCAGCATTGCTCGCTTTTAGAGCCGAGGTCGAGGTAGGCTTTCCAGCCGCTATCGGAGTGACAATGAGTAGTGATGAGACTGAAGTTGTTACTAGAAAAAGATCCCTCGCAACTATAGCCGCTGGTGCTTCGTAGACGAAGACCTGCTACTCCCCGCTGTCTTCGCTTCTCTTCGGATTCTTCAGCTCTTAACGAGACGCTTGCTTTCAATTCTATAACAACTGTACTTTTATTCATCAGTCTCATCACTTATTCTCAGCATGTGCCTGTGATCTTCAAAGTCATAACAACTTGTCTGTTCCTGCTGATCTTTCTTACCCACATGTTATTCTTCACCATTTGTACAATTATCAACCGCCTATATTGCGCTGTCACGTTGAGAGCTAACCCGGGTCAACGACACTTGCGAGGATCTCGTTACCTCTAGGTTACGCTGCCCCATGTACAAGGATATAAGCCTAGAAACAATTTCTCAGAAATCTCCGCGTTGCACTGCGTCTCGGCATCGGTTCTGAAAATGAAACAGCAACGTCCTAACTTTTGCCCTTCTTTTAGAGCAAGATACTTGTTCAGATGTCTGGTAAGTTTCCTGTATCTGGACCCACGTAGATGCAGAGAATCCCCGCCACCTCCAATTCTTTTGTAAGGGATGTGTACTCTTTTACTTGTTTCAGTCATTTGACTGCGGCCATGCTGGAGCACCGCCTTTTAGTCGAGCAAATCGACCCCAGGACTTATTTATTGTAAGCTTAGTACTTATTCTATCGGTGTCTTTTTGCCGAACTGCTAACTTACGGGGACGTAAACACACCAGCATCGGTTGTCAAGCGATAGTGGGGGGGACAAACACAGACACACAAACACACATACATATATATATATATATACATATACACAACGGGTTTCTTTCAGTTTCCGTCTACCAAATCCACTCACAAGGCTTTGGTCAGCCCGAAGCTATAGTAGAAGACCCTTGCCTAAGGTGCCACGCAGTGGGAATGAACACGGAACCAAGTGGTTGGTAAGCAAGCTACTTACCACGGTAATTTTTTTAATAGCCCACTCCTTGATGAAAATTTTTTAGCATGAAAATAAGCTCTTTCAGAACAATGTTGCCAAGTTTTTGTTTTAAACTATGATTTTTTAAATATTCAAACAACAATAAATAGAAACAAGAAGGTAGAGGGTAAAGACACCCCCACCCTTCGGTCATAAATCAACATGGGATAGCAGCCTCCGAGGCACAAGTCGGGGCAAGGTTGTTTATAGAAGACCAGCAGTCGCCCATGCATACCAGCCTCTTCTCTCTACGCCACCGATGTTATCCAAAGGAAAGATAAAGGGGCCGATTCAGTTTGGCACCAATGACATCGCAACTCATTTCTAGAGCTGAGTGACTGGAGCAACGTGAAATAAAGTGTCTTGCTCAAGAACACAACACACAGACCAATCAGGAAATCGAACTCACTACCTCATGATTGTGAGCCCGATGTAAACAAAGCAAGTAACACTAACATTTATTCTTTAAAAAATATGCAGTCAGATACATTTTGTACTATGACACGATCAATATTATTAACTATGTTCACAATCGAAGCAGCGTTTTCAATTGTCCTGGTCGAAAAGAGTAGTTTCTTATATAACCACTAGGTTGTATAGGAATGTCTGCCTGCTATTCACGACGATGGCAAAGACAATTAAGGTGAGGTGTCACTCACCTGTCTGCCTGCTTATTTGTACTGTAATACATGAGAGAGAAAATAAACGGAATGCAATCAAAGACACTGGAAACCAGTATGACTTTTGGTTCGCTGTCGCCTTTTTGGTATTGTAATGGAAGCACGGTGATAGACACAGATAGACAGACAGACAGGCAGACAGGCAGACAGGCAGGCAGGCAGACAGGCAGGCAGACAGGCAGGCAGGCAGATAGACAGAAAGATAGCTAGATAGATAGATAGCGAGACAGACAGACAGAAAGATAGACAGATAGACATATATATATATATATATATATATATACACACGCACATACTCAGATACAGAAACAGACAGACTGACAAACAGACAGCCAGAAACAGAGACAGAGATAGGGCGAAAGAAGAGAGTGACAAGAGTGGGGGAAGCAGAGAACACAGAGAAATAAGTGTTCCCTACTTAGCCTGTAACATACCTATATCAGTTTGGTAGTTTTCTGTATCTTTTCTGTTTTTTTTTTTGTCTTTCTCCTAGCTACATCTTTGCCTGCATGTACATAAACCATGTGGCGAGCTTCTTGTAATTTCTGTAGCTTCACAACAGGCTTCCGCTATTACACAACATCGTACTGCTGCACCAGCACAAATCTGCAAGTTCTATTAGGACTCGCTTTTACCTGGAGAAGCAACCCCATGCCGTCAAGTAGCGCCTCCGTCGTGGGACGTTGGACTGACGGTCCGGTTGAGATGCTCGGGGTCTGGTTTGGTCCAGACCTCCAAACGGAGAAGAACTGGGACGAGATAACGAGAAGGGTGGCCACTCTAGCCCGGCAATGGGCCGAGAGGAAGCTTTCCCTGAAAGGTCGGGCGGAGGTGGCGAACACGTACATCGCGTCC
>NC_068989.1:14042992-14043959 GCF_001194135.2 Octopus bimaculoides
TTTTTTTTTTTTTTTTTTTTTTTTCCTTCCTTCCCCCTCCCAAAAAGAAAAGCTCTACATTGTATTTGTCCCATCTTCGTTGAGCCCTATGTGGCTAATAAAAGAAATGTATCATCAGTCTTTAAAGTAAAGCTCCATTCTCGGGCGTTCTTTGATTATAATTCAATCAAGTGAGAGACTACAACGTCTGTGACGAATGGTAGGGGTCTCCTAATTTGGTGATAGTGATGCAGCCTGGTCCTACCTGAATATCAATTCTTTTTTACTGATTTGTAAAGGAAAGAAGGAAGGGTAGCCAACGTGGCTCTGTTTTATTGAAGGTTTTCCAAACTGAAAAGAGGAATGCAGGATGTTGTTCTCAAATAGGAAACCTGGTTGGAATGCATGCAAAGGACTGTTATTCGCTAAAGCCACCAGGAGGAAACGTTAAACTGGGTGACAAATTAATTCTCGAGCCCGAGAACTCAAAAACGCAAATAGACGTAACAAAACTGAGGCAGGATTCTACATAACACACGCTTACAAAGAATAAGTCCTGGGGGTCGATTTTCTCGACTAAAGGCGGTGCTCCAGTATGGCCGCAGTCAAATGTCTGAAACAAGTAAAAGAGTAAAAGAGGTGTGTTGTGTGTGTGTAAGGTAAAGAGAAACTTAGTATTATATATATATATATATATATATGGTGCCCCAGCATGGCCACAGCTCATGAGCTGAAACTAGATAAAAAAAATATATATATACATATACTAAAGGCGGTGCTCCAGTATGGCCGGAGTCAAATGTCTGAAACAATTAAAAGAGTAAAAGTAGTGTGTGTGTGTGTAAGGTAAAGAGAAACTTAGTATTATATATATATCTATATATATATATATATATTGTTGTACTTGGGGATGGTCATATTGCCAGTTTAGCCAATAAAAACACACGCACTGTATATTTGGTGTTAATTTTTTTTTTTTTTTTTTTTC
>NC_068989.1:14052940-14054564 GCF_001194135.2 Octopus bimaculoides
TGTGTCTGTTTATTCACCTATTGGTTTCTCTATCTATATCTATAAATGTGTATGTTAATTTTATGTGTATATTAATTTTACGACTATATCTGTGTATCTTCCCCTCTCTCAGTCTGTCTATCTGTCTATCAGTTTTCTTCACATCGTACATATATACATATACATAAATACATACACACACCTATATATATATATTATGTATGTATGTATGTATATATGTATGTATGTATGTGTGTATGTATAAGAAAAAATGCTTGCTTACATATACATCTACATGCATACATACATACATTCATACATACATTCATGCATACATACATACATACACACATACATACATACACACAGACGTACATGCATATGAAATATAATGCTTGTGTGTGTATGTGTCGAGGTATGAATCAATACAACTAATTTAATGCGTTATATTTTCTCACCGTTTCCATACATTCTTCACCTTCAAACTCACACACCTCCACGTCCCTCTTCCACACATCACGCAGACACAAGCCGATGCTCCTGCATATTTTAGTCACTATGGCTAAAAGAAACCAAAGAACGAAAGGACAAACATACGCGTCCGAGTCCTCTCTCTACGTCTCTCTCTCACACACGCGCTCACACACTGTTTCTCTTTCTCTTTCACTCTCTTTCTTTCTTTCATTTTGTTTCTTCGTCTCACCCACGTACAGATACTGTCCATTATTGCAATTTCTACCAAAAATATATCAATATTCTATGTTTATTATTGCTGGAATCTCTGCTCGACCGACACCTTTGGCAATTTTGTCCACTCGGACAAATTGTCCATTCGGTTGACCACTGGCCTGAAAATGAACTTATTTGTGACAGAGGCGGATAAGCATGAGTGGTGAAGCTGATGTAAATAGATTGTGCGATGGTGGGATAAAACAGGGAGAGCGGGAAGAGATACAGCAAGCAGAAAATGCATACAAGGGATTATATTAACTAGTGAATGCGTGTAAGGGTACAACAAAATATGCACGAGCAAACACACTAATAAATATACACAGATATATACACACGTATATTATCTTTGGCGGGGCGGAGTCATACCTAAGTTTTATTACATTTATTTCGACCTCCTGGTATTCCGTCGGTTACGACGTCGAGGGTTCCAGTTGATCCGATCAACGGAGCAGTCTGCTCCTGAAATTAACGCGCAAGTGGCTGACCAATCCACAGACATGTGTACCTTTTAACGTAGTTCTCGGGGATGTTCAGCGTGACACAGTGTGACAAGGCTGACCCTTTGAATTACAGGCACAACAGAAACAGGAAGTAAGAGTGAGGGAAAGTTGTGGTGAAAGAACACAGCAGGGTTCGCCACTACCCCCTGCCGGAGCCTCGTGAAGATTTAGGTGTTTTCGCTCAATAAACGCCAGGTCTGGGAATCGAAACTGTGATCCTATGACAACGAATCCGCTGCCCTAACTACTTGGTCATTGCGCATCGACTATTTCGGCCTAAAACTTGCCTGATCAGCAGACTTTGAGTAGCGACTCAGCTTAGGAAATATTCCAACCTACGTAGTACATATACACACACATTCATTCTCACAGGTGCATATATATATATATATATATATATATATATATATATA
>NC_068989.1:14054823-14056421 GCF_001194135.2 Octopus bimaculoides
TATATATATATATATATATATATGTGTGTGTGTGTAAAGCAAATAAGTAACAAGGATGTTCAGGTAATTAGTGCATTACACTCATTTCAAGCGGCTCCATTTAATCGATCAATACAAGCATCGATTAAATGGAGTCACTTGAAACGGCCGTAATGCACTAATACTTGGACATCCTTGCTACTTATTTACTAACTTCGAGCAGTGCGCACAATACCGTACTGACTTGGTATCTCAACTTAATTACCTTATCCAACCGCAACTTAAGTGCTTTATTCAACTTATTATTATTATTATTATTATTATTATTATTATTATTATTATTATTATTATTATTATTATTATTATTATTATCATTATTATTATTATTATTATTATTATATATACCTTCGCGGCCATACCTACTCAGATGTGCGGACTAACCTCTGTACCCTTCGAAACAAGATGGACTTTATTCTTTTATATACTGTAAATTCTCTGCTTGGAACTTCCCTGCGTACACACCTTATCTCTGATGACGGTATACTCTGATGACGGTTAGCCATGTGAGTTGATTTCGTGGACGGAAACAAAAGGAAGCCTTTCGTACACACACACACACACATATATATATGTGTGTATGTATATATATATATATATATATACATATATGTATGCGTGTGTGTGCATGTATGTATGTGTGTGTGTGTGTGACTACCGCTTGACAACCGGAATTGGTGTGTTTACGTCTCCGTGGCACAGCGGTTCGGCATAAGAGACCGATAGAATAAGCACCAATCTTAAAAATAAATAAATATTCGGTTAAATTTCGCTCGGTTAAAATTCTTCAAGGCAGTGCTCCAGCATGGCCGCAGTCTAATGACTGAAAGAAGTAAAAGATAAGAATAATATATCACATGTGTGAGTCTGTGTGTGTATGTTTGTATGTATGTATGTGTTTCTGCGTGTATGTGCATGTGTGTGTGTCTACGTCTGTGTATGCAGGTGTGTGTGTGTATGTGTATGTGTGTGTAGTGGGGTTTGTTTATTGTGACCCCTTTTAAGTGATGGATCCTTATGAAATAAAAAACAAACGTTTGTTAATATTATCCTTCATTATAAGAGGTTTCCATTGTGTATACGTCTGTGTTTGTCTGTTTGTGTGTGAGAATGTGTGTGTTTGTGTGTGCGCGCGTGTGTGTGTGTGTGTATGAGTGTCTTCGAAGGAGAGGAGGAGAGACGTTAATTGGGAGATACAGGCCGAGAGAGAGTGAGAGAGAGAGAGGTACGAAATATGCGAGACAGGCGAATATAAAGAGAAACCGCGATATAGTAAAATGGAAAGAAAGAAAAGAATGAAAGAAAGGAAGAAAGACATAAAGAAAGAAACAAAGAAAGAAAGAAAGAAAGAAAAAAAGAAAAAAGAAAGAGAAAGAAAGAAAGACAGAAAGAAAGAAAAGAAGGAAGAAAAAGAGAAAGAGAAAGAAAGAAAGAAAGAAAGAAAGAAAGAAAGAAAGAAAGAAAGAAAGAAATAAAGAAAGAAAGAAAGAAAGAAAGAAAGAAAGAAAGAAAGAAAGAAAGAAAGAAAGAAAGAAAGAAAGAAAGAAAGAAAGAAGAAAGAA
>NC_068989.1:14057336-14059585 GCF_001194135.2 Octopus bimaculoides
TTATCACTTGCCACCATTTTCACCATCACCGCCACCAATGTCACTATTACCCCCACCACGGTCAATATCACCACGACCACCACCACCACTACCAACAACACCTTCACCATGGTCAGTTTTACCAACAATATCACCACCACCGCTAGTATTATCACTTGCCACCATTTTCACCATCACCGCCACCAATGTCACTATTACCCCCACCACGGTCAATATCACCACGACCACCACCACCAACAAATACAATACCAAAAACGAACGCAACCACAGATAGCACTTCCGTTAACCAATAGCGCCAACACCACCATTATCACAACCGCCTATGTCATCAGCACGACTACCACCGCCACCACCACCGCTAATATCACCACTACCACCGCCACAACCACCGCCACAGCCACAACCCACCACTATCACCAGCGATAACTCTTCCACAATGACCTCATCCCGCTCTTAACACCGCCACCAATAAACACTGCAACCCTTATGACTGCAACCCCGCCACTACCACCCTACCACAACATCACAATTATAACCACCACCACCATTGCCAATACCATCTGCTATTACGCAATTGCTCGACCTGCCAGAAATAGGAACTTTAGACGACGCAGTCTACAAGATGGTCACGTTTGGAATGTGCTTGATCGTTAGCTTATTCTCAATACTGACCTGAAGCTAAACACACATCTACAACAACATCGTGGCATCTTGAGCGAGTGTCTTCTACTATAGCCTCGGGCCGACCAAAGCCTTGTGAGTGGAAACTGAAAGAAGCCTGTCGTATATATGTATATATATATATATATATATGTGTGTGTGTGTGTGTGTGTGTGTGTGTGTGTGTGTGTGTGTATGTATATATATGTCTCTGTGTGTGTGTGTTTGTGTGTCTGTGTTTGTCCTCCTAGCATTGCTTGACAACCGATGCTGGTGTGTTTATGTCCCCGTCACTTAGGGGTTCGGCAAAAGAAGACCGATAGAATAAGTACTAGGCTTACAAAGAATAAGTCCCGGGGTCGATTTGCTCGACTAAAGGTGGTGCTCCAGCATGGCCGCAGTCAAATGACTGAAACAAGTAAAAGAGTAAAGCAATAATAAATACTATAAATACACTACAACCACCATCACATATAACAACGCATAAGGGGCCCTTAAGTATTAGCTCGACCTGCTAGAAAAAGTAACTAAATCTCCCTCAAGCATACCTTACTGTCTTCTATAAGGGCGTGTCACCTTAGAGAGTGTACATCTACATATTTCAAGACGGACGGGGTGGTCATTATTGAAATGCTTTTGATCATAACTGTGTTCGACCTGGGGCTAAAAACCTATTACAACAGAAATGGCTCTCACCACCACCGCCACACCATACCACTATCAAAAACACTTTATCACCACAACAATAACCACTAACACCACCACCACCGCCACAACTACCACCACTGTATATAACATTATAGCCATCACCATACGACCACCATACCACCTCCACCACCACAGCCATCACCACCACAACCATCCCACCACCACAGCCATCACCACCACTACAGCCGACACCACAACCACAACCTCCACTACCACCACAACCATCACCACAGCCATCATAACCACCACAGCTATCACCCCACTACCACCACAGCTATCACCCCACTACCACCACCATTACCACCACAATCAATAACATTATAACTACAACTACAACATTAAAACCACAGCAATAACAACATAAACAGAACAATAGAACCGACATTATCGCGGACAATACTACAGCGCCAACATCACCACCACAAACACAATAACATCGACAACAACAACAACAACAACAACAACAACGGCACACAAGCCCTATAACATCGTCAACAGCAACATCAACAACAACAAAGGCCAGCGCTATGGCCACACAGAGCCAAGTTGCATTTGGCTAAATATTATATGTGACAATGAAAGCTAGACCAGAATGTCCGGTGTAATTGTGAAGAGATTTTATGGCCGGTAGTGATCGTTGTCCAGGATGCGCTGGTTTGTAAGACTGTGTAGTTGCAGCGGAAAATGAACAATTATTGAGCTGCATCTGATGTGCACATTTATAAACATTGTATAAACATTAACACGGTCAGGTTTCTTCCTCGATGCAAATGCATTCTTGTCTTCCTCTGCCTGGGAAAAGAAAAAGCGGAAACGTTTAAAGAGCTGAGCAGATGCAGAAACAAACATACATACATACATACATACATGCATGCATATAT
>NC_068989.1:14066992-14067588 GCF_001194135.2 Octopus bimaculoides
TGATATATATATATATATATATATATATATATATATATATATATGTATGTATGTATGCATGTATGTATGTATGTATGTATGTATGTATGTATGTATGTATTGATGTTGATATTGATGTAATCTAACGATATGCAATAAGATAAAATCAATCAATATAAGGAAGCCATTTCAACAGAGCGCGGCGATAAATCTACGCAATTCATCAAATGAAATCTAACTTCAACTACGAACATAAATAATCGTGGTGCTAGCAACAGCGTGGAGGAAAAACGTTCACGTAGAAGCCACGAGTGTTCTAGGTTCGATCATTATATTCATATGTACGCATTTGTGTTCGAAGTTTAAAGTATAACTTTTAGCCAATGGTTTACTGAGTGAGTGTGTGCTAAGTAGCTTGCTTACGATTCACATGGTTCCGGGTTCAGTCCCACTGCGTGGCACCTCGGGCCGACCAAAACCTTGTGAGTGGATTTGGTAGACGGAAACTGAAAGAAGCCCGTCGTATATATGTGTATATATATATATATATATATATATATATACATATATACGACGGGCTTTTAAGTTAGCTTACCAATTATTTTTGTTGGTAGTTA
>NC_068989.1:14068341-14071355 GCF_001194135.2 Octopus bimaculoides
ATATATATATATATATATATATATATATATATATACTTACATATGCATATACGTACGTATGTATTATGAATCATGCGTAGGTATGACTGCATAGCAGTTGAATGGGAGCCAAGTAGGTCGAAATCATAATCTTTCGGTTGACTTGACAGGAACATATGTTCTCTCTGGGAAGCAAGTTGAGAGCAGCACTAAATATGTATTCTTAGAGCGATTCATTTAATTCATATGTTGCATGGTGTATTTTCTCTTTTTTCTCATGCACTAGTTGCCAAGTCGACACCGACAAATATTATTGAAGTTCTCAACTGATATAAAAACAGACATTCAAAAAAGGCCGAGCTCGGTTCAGACTAAGGAAGAGCAGAATAGAATCCATCGAATAAGAAATCAGGATCCTCAATGATTATTCTAGGTCTGTGGTTGTCAACCATTTTTTGCCTGTGGAACACTTTGATTACTGTTTTGTTCTGGTGGACCCTGTAACCATTTCAGGCACTTCTTTCAAAATTTCTATTTTGTTTTTCTCGCATTCACTGTGTAAAATGGCAGAGAAAGAAACCTAGCTGTTTCTTGCTGTGAATACATCTAAGTCAAAATTTTTTCATGAACCCATAAAATATCCCTCTTGACCTAATTTAGTATTTTGCTTTTGTGGGCCCAAAAAATATCATATGGACTCACAGGGGTCATATCGACGCCGGTTGAGAAGCACTGCTTTAAGCGCTCAATGCCACAGGTTGTTTTAAAAAAGAAAATTGCATGGGAGAACATAGATTCTTAATACAGAATTCCAACGCCATTAAAGCTAACAGTTTGGCTACACACACATACAGAAACATACATATCTTTTATATTATATATTTTGCAAGTTTCAGTCATTAGACTGCGGTCATGCTAAGGCACCACCTTGAAGAAATTCTTGCCGAATAGCTAATGTTGGACGACGCTATGCATCAGCTTCAGGATAGGCTAGTGTGCGGAATACGAAAGAAGTAGTAGAAAGCAGGTATTATATTCAAGGCTTTGGAACATACACGTGTTTTATAAGTAACCGTTATAATTACATAAGTTTTATAGAAACATTGTATAAATTTTGCAACTTATATCATAAGTGTTCAGCAATAAATACAACGACCTGTATTGAAGGCTCAGCAGATATTTCTTTTTCTGTTATGCAAACTATCAAAGCTCTCGATGCGAAAATAAACCATCTCTGGAATACTTCTTAACATACGCCGGCACGATTAGGTTGATATTGGGGGCTAAACAGCAAAAAAACCAACTTGACCATTGAGGACTTGTAAAAAAAGTAGCAAACTAATCACTGCATAAACTGCATACGGTTTTCTTACAACACAGATGACATATCGAATTGTGTTGTTCGGTTACTATATGAGTGGGCGTGTGTGTGTATGTGTGTGTGTGCGTGCGTACGTGCGTGTGTGTGTAGATATGTAGTTAAGAAGTTCACTTTGTAACCACGTGATTTTTGGGCAGTCCTACTCCACGGCACCTATGATAAGTGCCAGTTCATGTAAATCTAGGCCCTCAGTCACTGTAATATATACATATACAGGAAAATAGAAAATGTGCATTCATATATATACACAATGTTCTATTTTTCTGTTTATAACACCAAATTTCCTCTCACTCTCTATCTCTCTCTCGCTCTCTCTCTCTGTATATATATATTTATACACACACAAATATACATATATGTATATATGTGTATATATACATATATACATGCATAAAAATACGTATGCACATATGTATATATATATACATATATACATATGTATATATGCGTGTGTGCGTGCATGTATGCATGCATGCATGCGTGTATGTATGTATGAATGAATGTATGTATGTATGTATATGTATCTATAAAGCGTTTGAAGTGTGAGAAAAAAGAGGCAGTCAGAAATTTGGATAATTCTTTATTAGTGCTTTCGTTCGTTTATCGAATTCGTCAAGACAAAATCGAAGTCAAGATCAAAATCATTTTGATTTTGATTTTGTCTTGACGAGTTGGGAAAACGGGCGAAAACGCTATTAAAGAATTATCCAAAATTCTGACTGCTTCCTTTTTCCCAATGTATATGTTCTATGTGCGCCATAAATATCGCCATCCGTTTAGAGAAAAATTTGTAGTTTAGAATCAGTAGTTCTTTGACTGCTATTTCTAAATTTTCAGTATGTTGGAGAAGCAACTCAATGCTAATCCCTGTATATTTATGATGATAAATGGTTTTACCGATAAAGGTTTTTTCATACTGAACTACTTGGCAAAATTGTTAATTATTAATTCTATTATTAATTGACGATTCCCTGCCCTTATTCTTGTATATATATATATATATATATATATATAGTGTCTATATCACGTATTCGTATCAAGAATAGAATTTGATGAGAGCCCAAATCGACCATCAGTGAATAAATAACCACAATTGTAGAAAACAAACAGTAACACTTATTTCAGGGCAAGTGCAATAAAAATACAAAAGAGAAACGGTAAAAAACAATCAAAGCAAAATACTTTTATCAGGTGAACTTTTAATCCATCAGTAATTCGATATCACACGATATCAATAATCTTGCTAGTATTACAGCAACAGATCCCCATCGATGATAGCACACCGTATATTTATTACATTCTCGCCTTTTATTTAAAACCTGTAATAATATTGTATTATCTCTAAAGTAAACCACTCACATATTGAAACACACAGAAACGTACATATGGATATTGATACGATGTGTGCGCGCGCGTATGTATATATATATATATATATATATATATATATATATATGTGTGTGTGTGTGTGTGTGTGTGTGTGTGTGTGTGTGTGTGTGTGTGTGTACACACACACGCATATATATAATAGGTACGATCGTATATATATAGATATAGATATATATATAGTCTATAGTCTCTAGTGGACACCTCTGATGAGAACTCAATAAGGTTCAAAAATCGATTAAGGTTGTTCATCATTTATATATATATA
>NC_068989.1:14071566-14073895 GCF_001194135.2 Octopus bimaculoides
ATTATATGTTTGTATGGATATATTGATCATACACACATCTGTATATACAGATGAATGCTTAGCGATATTTCGTCTGCCGCTACGTTCTGAGTTCAAATTCCGCCGAGGTCGACTTTGCCTTTCATCCTTTTGGGGTCGATAAATTAAGTACTAGTTGCGTACTGGGGTCGATCTAATCGACTTAATACCTTTTTCTGCCCTTGTTTGTCCCCTCTATGTTTAGCTCCTTGTGGGCAATAAAGAAATAAGATAGACAGATAAAGAAATAAATGGTTAAATAAATAAATAACTCTTATATAAAGAGAAGAGCCTTGGTTCCTGGTTCAGAAATCTTATTTAGCAATAATCCATCAGAAAGCTCTGCCTAGCTTAAATACTTGCAACAGACGAGACTTTGTTAAAGGCGCCCTAGGACAAGGAGGAAAAGGTGGTGTTAAAACCAAGCGACCGGTTAAGTTTGACATCCAGGAACAGGAGCCATTTTTCCATCGTGCTTCCATGCGTATTCCGTCAACTGGATTTCATTTCTCAGTGCGAATTGTAAGCTTACTGGATTAATGCTGACTTGCGAGCTAAACAAGAACATGAACAAGAAAGAAGCCAGTCTGAAAACAAACCAGTTTTCAAAATCAGCCAAAACCAGCCACCTTTTCTCTCCAGCCCGCCATCTTTCTATCCAGCCAGCCATCTTGCTATCCAGCCAGCCATCATTTAAAACCGACAACAGCAGCAGCGCAGGACTGAAGTAAGTGAGAGGTAGTAGGTATAATTACTTCAGTTGCTTTACTGTCCATAGCACCCACCATCTGTGCTTCGAATAAGGTAAGATAAACATTCTGAGAATGATAGTTGAGACACTACTAGAACGTCTGGCCTTGGATGTATGTGCAATCCTAAATATATCACCTTCAAATGTTGATTTAATCAAACCAGACTTCTTCTGTGCAGTCTTTCAGCCTTCTGTGCATATAAAGTGACAAGGGGAACATGTGTGTATATCTATGTAGGTATGTATATATATACATATATATATATATATATATATATATATATATATATATATATATATATATGCGTGTATATGTGTTGGTGTGTCTATGTCTGTGCGTGTGCAAATGTGATTGTGTGCGACTGTTTTTATGTGAGAGAGAGAGAGAAAAAAAGAAGAAAAAAAGAGAGGAAGAACACACGTGTGTGCGTTAAACAGCAAAATAAATTATGTGTGTGCATATGCGTATGTAAGAATGCATGTCTATAAGTACATTCATATAATACATGCGTACGTACGTACATATATATATATACATAAATACATATATATAAATATATATAAATGTTGTTGTACTTGGGGATGGTCATGTTGCCAGTTTAGCCAATAAATGTATATATAAATGCATTTATATATACACATACACACACATACATATAAATATATGTGTGTGTGTATGTTTTTGTAAGGGGGCGTACAGGATTTCCGAGAGGAAATTTTGCAAAGCGAAATGAGACTAATTTTATTTCCTCAGATGTGGAATTCTCTCAAAACTGAATAATTCAAATCTAAATATACCGTTAATATTCAGTTGAGTCCAGGAATTTTAATGTTGTAGCAATATGTTTCTACCAAGAAAATTATGGTTACTTCGTCATATAAACAACATAAACGGCATTGTTTTACATCCTTATTAAACATAATGAGGCAATATATACAAGGCGGCGAGTTAACCTTTTGAGTATTTTCTATCCAACTTTCAAGCACTCTAGGAGGTTTCCACGGGAAGCCAAAATTTTCAACAAACATTTAAGAAGGTGGGGAAGATGCGTGGCGTAGTAGTTAAAGTGTTGTAGTTACGACCGCAAGATCATGGTTTCGATTTCCGAATCGGGTGATGCGTTGTTTTCTTGACCCAAAACAGTTCTTTTCACTTCGTCCCAGTCCACTCAGCTGTAAATGAGTAACCTGCAACGGAGTGGCACACATTTGGAGGGGATATTGTGATGATGGTCACCTATACGCTAAGGAAGCGGGCGAACCGGCTCTATAAGCCCTTAGGTGTCGAGATAGTAACGCCCAGAGATTGTTGTTGTTGTTGTCGTTGTTATTGGTTTGATGATGATGATGATGATGATGATGATGGCGAAGATGACGATGGTGGTGGTGGTGGTGATGATGAAAAGTGTAGTAGTAGTAGTAGTAGTAGTAGTAGTAGTAGTAGTAGTAGTAGTGGTGGTGGTGGTGGTGGTGGTGGTGGTGGTGGTTGTCGTAGTAGGCGTTATGCCAACTTTATTGAATCGTTGACAAGTTAATGTAGCATGTGACAGATCCCGTCCA
>NC_068989.1:14075598-14078618 GCF_001194135.2 Octopus bimaculoides
TGTGTGTGTGTGTGTGTGTGTGTGTGTGTGTGTGTGTGTGTTAGTCTATTTGTGTGGGTGTACCAGTACGAAGGAGGAGGGAGGCGAAGTGGGAGCGAGAGATCAAAGTGACAGGTCATAAGACGTAAGAGAGGTGATGTATATTCTATTGGGAGCTAGGATCAGATTAGGGATTAGAATGTGTCGTAGTTTTAAGCCACTCATATTGATCCCCATCTGAACAGGGAACTGCAAGTAGGGACATCGTGCGTTCGTTCGCAGTTAATGCTTTGTTAATTTGTCCTAATCCGTGGCCTTCATTGGCTTATTGACCTTTTAAGAATGAGAAGCGGTGGTGGTCAGAGTTAAGAGGTGGTTGTCACGGAGAATGGAATAATGAGTAAGAGCGTTCGAGGAAGTGTACGATGTAGTGTGGTATAAAAGCCGTGGGGTGTTAGAATAAAAGATTAGAGTAGAAGGAGAATGGTAAGGTAGATAGACAGACAGACACACACACACACACACACACACACACACACACACACACGCACATACTCACAAACATATACAGATAGATAGATAAATAGATAGTCTGAGAGACATACTCACATACAAACATAGATAGATAGATAGATAGATAGATAGATAGATAGATAGATAGATAGATAGATAGATAGATAGATAGATAGATAGATAGATAGACTGAGAGACACACAGCCACATACAAACATAGATAGATAGAGAGAGAGAGAGAGAGAGAGAGTGAGAGAGAGCGGTAGAGAGATAGATACAGAGAGAGAGGGTGTTGGGAGAAAGTGTAATAGAGAGAGGAATAAAGAGAGGGAGAGAGAGAGAGAGAGAGGCAGATAAACAGACATGCATGTTGATAGAGGGAGAGAGACAGAGTGAGAGAGAAACCAATGAGAGAAATAGAGAGAATAGAAAGAGAAATAGGCAGACAGACGGACATAGATAGATAGATAGATAGATAGATAGATAGATAGATAGATAGATAGATAGATAGATAGATAGAGCATAATAGAGTTCGAGAGATAGACTAACTGACAAACAGAAACATACATACATACATACATACATACATACATACACAGACGGGTAGACAAATAAACAGATAGATGGCTGAATATACTGGTGCTTACTTAGATATATGCGTACATTAGGAGAATGAAAAGAACACTAAAAGACTAAAAACAAATAAGGAGAAAAATTTTAAGAGGGATTGCATGCATACGTGTATATTTGTATATATGTAGTATATAAGTCCGTTTGTATATATGTATGATTGCATGTATGTATCTATGTATAGATGTATATATGTATGTATGTATGTACGTTTGTGCGTATGGAATATTAAACAGATAGAAGCGAGTGAGAAAAGGAATAACAGATAAAATTGAAGTTGATAAAAACAGGGATCAAATTTGAAAATAATAGTTATAGAGAATAAGATAAATAAAAGATTGACTGACTTAGAGAGAGAGAGGGTGGGATTTAGAGGGGAAAGATTTAGGATAAACAAGGGGATGTCGATGATGAAGCTAATTTTTAGACGGAAGTGACGTGATGTAAGAAAAAAATACAGCTTCATAGGAAATGGCTTAATGAGTCATTCACAACGCAAATGTAAATTATCCTTCGAATAGAAAAATAATAATAATGGTATCAAATCTTGCCACAAGGGTAGTAGTTTTGAGGGAGGGGGTCAGTCGATTAGGTCGGCCCCGGGACTCAACTGGTACTTATTTTATCGACCTTAAAAGGATGAAAGGCGAAGTATTTGAACTCAGAAGGTAACGACGAGCGAAATACCGCTAAGCAACCTCAGCGGAGTTTGAATCCAGAACATAATGGCCGACGAAATACCGCTAAGTATTTCGCCGGCGTGCTAACGTTTCTGCCAGCTCACCGCCTTAGAATAGAAAAATCATAATAATAATCGTTTCTTAGTTTCGCAGAAGGACAGCAGTTTTAAAGGGGTGGGAAAGTCGATACATCGACCCCCAGTGTTCACCTGGTACTTGTTCTATGGATGCCCGAAAGGAATGAAAGTCAACCCCGGCGGAACTTGAACTCAGAACGTAAACACAGACGAATTGCCGCTAAGCATTTTTGCCTAGCGTTCTAACGATTCTTTTCTACTCTTGGCACAAGACCTGAAATTTGAGGTGAGTGGGTGGGGCAATCGATTAGTTCGAGCTCAGGACGCAACTGGTACTTAATTTATCGACTCTGGAAGGATGAAAGGCAAAGTCAACGTTTATTTAATTATCATTAATAATCAATTGAATAATAAAAAAAATACAAGAATACTTATTTTTTTCAAACGATGATATAAACAAAGTAAAAATTATACTAATCAAAATATTGTTGCAGTTCAAACTGAAACTTAAACGTAAGAATCAGAACAAAAGGTTAATTAGAAATAAAAATATGAATGAAAAAATTATGAATGAAAAAATTATTATGAATGAAAGATTAAACTTTATATAGCTTAAGTCTTAATAAAAAAAACCTTTAACGATACTATAAACAATAAAGACTAGTTATTTATCGCATGAAATAGAATGAAATATTAAATAGTATTTTGTGAGGGGGGTGTTGCAAGATGGCTGAGCTATATATATAACAAGTCAATGGAACTGTATGTATGTATTTTTCTATCTTTATACAATAAGTATTTTATATAAATTCATTTGGTATTTATTGTTGGTTGATATATATATTCATTTATTATTATTATTGTTGTTGTAGTTTGACTTGAACATTAGCAATATTTTTTAATAGAATTGATTTTCGATAGTTTTAATCGATTTTAATCGATTTAAATATCCTTTCTATTTGAAAATTAGTTATGAAACACGTGTAGTCATTTTATCATCTTTATCTTATGATATTTACTCTGTATTATATTATACTCTTTTATTATGGTTTTAATTATTAATTTTTCTATATGTGACAGTGGATTTTCATCGATGAGTTCATGAACCTTGGTTCTTTTCGCTAAAACTCTCTCTCTATAT
>NC_068989.1:14082930-14085537 GCF_001194135.2 Octopus bimaculoides
TGTAAAGGCACGTAGCTCAGTGGTCAGGGTATTCGGCTCAATATATGTTGTAGTCGTGAGATCGATTCCCGGCGGTGTGTATTGTCCTGAACAAGACATTTTACTTCTCGTTACTCTAGTTTATTCTACTGGCAAAAAATGAGTGCTACATATAGTTCAAAGTGCCCTCTATGTCACACTGAATTTCCCTTACAACTACATTAGGTTTAAGCGCGTCTACGGAGTACTCGGCTACTTGCATGCTAATTTCACGAGCAGGCTGTTACGTTGATGGAATCAACTTGAACACTGGCCGTCGCATCTGTCGGAGAGCCAAGCCAAGATCTAGTGTTACACATGTTCTATTCGTTTAATCAAGATTCAAGAACAACAATCCTTATCATTACCTGGTAAAAGGTATCAAAATTTATCCTAAGTGTTTTGATAGTGTTATTAATTTCAGTCGTTTGACATTTATAGTATTGTAATGGCTTTCACTGGACCGTTTAGCTAGCCAACGGACTGCTTATAGAGTATTCACCTTATAAAGTATTATATGTTGTTGGCACTGTTGTTTGCACTCCATCGCTTACGACGTCGAGGGTTCCAGTTGATCCGATCAACGGAACAGCCTGCTCGTGAAATTAACGTGCAAGTGGCTGAGCACTCCACAGACACGTGTACCCTTAACGTAGTTCTCGGGGATATTCAGCGTGACACAGTGTGACAAGGCTAGCCCCTTTGAAATACAAGTGCAACAAAAACAGGAAGAAAGAGTGAGAGAAAGTTGTGGTGAAAGAGTACAGCAGGGTTCGCCACCATCCCCTGCCGGAGCCTCGTGGTGCTTTAGGTGTTTTCGCTCAATAAACACTCACAACGCCCGGTCTGGGAATCGAAACTGCGATCCTATGACCGCGAGTCCGCTGCCCTAACCACTGGGCCATTGCGCCTCCACAAAGTATTATATAAATTGTACAATACAATCAAGAAGATACTTTTCGAACACAGAATTGCCTTTAGAACAGCAGAAACACTAGGTAAATTACCCTTATAAAGCAGAAAAATTTGTCAACAAATAGCCATGGGACTTGGACTCACATTCCCCAAGACTGCGGCTGAGTGCTTTACCATTAAGCTAAACTGCTCGCTGACAAATTCTCCCGTCGATTAAGACGCTAGATAGCTTATTGAACAATACTTGTGTATTTTTCTGCCTTGTAAGGGTATTACTGCTGTCCTACCGGAATTCCCCGTTCGAAAAAATATCTTCTCGTTTGTAACGCGCAACAGATATTTCGACGCTTTTGATAAAAACAAATGCTAGTTTGTTTATATTTACACTCGTGTATTATGTAAATATATACAAATGAAACCAATTGAACTCTAGTTGGACGAAAAAATGGATCAAACCCGAATAAATTTGAAATGAGAATGTAAAGCAGCGTTACCATCTGCTAGAATGCATTTGGTCCAGAAACTCCACAGTTTCTGTAATGTCACCGCCCCGATCCAGGTCTTAATGATCAATGATTCCTTCCTCAAACGCTACTGTCTCATGCATCATTATACACAAGGGGATACAGCTTGTTAATCAATTGGTGTATTTTTAGGTTGTATTTTATTTTCTTAATATATCGTTGTCTCTATGTTGTATTTTCTATTTTCTTCTGCAAAATTATTTTTGATGAAATTACAACGAATTCTTTGTCTCCCAAAAAGAAGTTTAATAAATATTGTTCTGAAATCTAAAATCTAAAATCTTAAATCCATTATTTTCGTTATTTCATTGAAAAATTTCTTTGCAATCTTTCTCTAATCAATGAATGTGTGTATGTATGTGTGTGTGTGTGCGTGTGTGTGCGTGTGTGTGTGTGTACATAGATATAGTTATGCCTGTTTGTGTTCAGTCGTATGTGTCGTGTGATTTACTTATGCGTCTTACTGACTTATCTTCAATCGTGTGTGTTTGCATAATATAATATAGTTATATTTACATACGTAAAAATATAGATATACAGACGTATATACCAATTTTAGTGTGAATGCATGTGTGTGTGTGAGTTTGTGTGTGTTTGTGTGTGTGCGTATAAACACATCGTATGGTATTGTACAATTAAACCCAAGCATACACAGGCACGCATATACAAATACACAGACGTGGCGATGTAGAGAATCATCATTGTGTCTATGTGCATATCTCATATCCGTGTATCTGTTTCTTGTGCCTGTGTCTGCATGCACAGTTATACGTGGCTACCTGTTGGCGTATGTGCGTAAATATGTGATTACGTATATTTGTAACATCTACGTTATGTTTAACATCAAAAATACGCACACACATCGATGCACACACATACATACACACACACACATACACACACACACATACATACACACACACACACACACACACACTCTCTCAAACGCGTACACAAACCACCAACACAGACATACAAGATGAAAGTCACTCAGAACTTTCGCCAACAACAGTTTTTGGAATTGGTGAAACTTCCAAGTTAGTGTCACCTTGTAAAAGATAAATATTTAAATCAATTTTACGTATTAAGTTCTTTATTCGATTAATGTTACATTTTTTTATATTTTTATTCATGAAGATAATCGAACATA
>NC_068989.1:14086236-14086808 GCF_001194135.2 Octopus bimaculoides
TATATACATATATACATATAGAGAGAGAGAAAGAGAGGGAAAGAAAGGTAGGAAGATGTTGTTTTGAATCAGAAAGAAAATTATTTTGAAGAAAAAAAGAATTTTTGTGGTTTGAGATATTTTTATCGGGAATTATAAAAAAAAATTCCCAATGTGTCAGTTTCCATTTATCTATTTCAAAGATTCTTTTAATGCTATTGTATCAACATTGGTGCGAGATTATTCTACGTCCACACATAATCAGCGATTGTTCCTCTCACCAACCATTGACTATAACAGATACATACACAGAGACGCACATACATATATATCCAGACCAAAAATATTATACAGAAATCATATATACAAACATACATTGGTGTATATACATATATAGAGAGAGAAATAAAGAGAGAAAGAGATAGATAGATAAGTAGATAGATAGATAGATAGATAGATAGATAGGTTTCTTTATTAGCCACACAGGGCTCAACACAGAGGGGACAAAATACAAATGTAGAGTTTTTCTTTTCGAGGGGGTCGAAAACAAAGCAGAAAAAAAACAAAAGTGGGGACAACGATGAAAAAAAAAA
>NC_068989.1:14087479-14091040 GCF_001194135.2 Octopus bimaculoides
GCCCCGTGTTTCTCGAGCCATGCCTGTAGAGCTTATCCCGAACGGGTAGTGCTTCTCGATAGATAGATAGATAGATAGATAGATAGATAGATAGACAGATAGATAGATAGATAGATAGATAGATAGATAGATAGATAGATAGATAGATAGATAGATAGATGGACAGATAAGCAAGCAGGCAACCCGGCAGACAAGCAAACAGACGGACAGATATATATATATATATAGATAGATAGATAGATAGATAGATAGATAGATAGATAGATAGATAGATAGATAAACAGAGGAACGGTAGGTTTGTTCGTAGATGGAAGGAGAGAGTTATAGTGAAAGAGGATGAATGCTGACGCAACTACATAACCAAACATACATCTGCATTCACAGACAGTCGTACACGTATACACACACACACACACACACACACACACACACACACACACACACACACACACACACACACACACACACACACACACGCACACACACATACACACACACCCACACCCACACACACACACATGAATAGTTATCTATCTATTGCGTCATCTGGTTGTATAGATATGGTATTGTGTGAGTTATATGTGGTGTAAAAGAACTTGGAAATATATATCAGGCTTCCAGCTTGGTGTTATTCTTAGATATAAATGTCTTTGAGTAAACACACAAGAGACAGATCTATTGACTAGACATTATTGTCACTGAAAAGAGAGGCATAGACATGCGCTGAAGCTACATCATCTACAGAGATTTCTTGACTGCGAACAGGTGCGAGAAAACGTGCCTTTCTCAGGTAAATTGTTTTCTTGCAATTTGTCAATTTGGCGGAGAAGCAGTTCTGGATGATACGAAGCGAAAACCGGATGCGTGGCGTCTAGAATGTTGTTCAGCATTTGCAGCCCCTTAATAAATCGGGTAAAGCAATCGATTAAACTTCTACGTTACCAGTCTATAAAAACTATTAATGGTGAGGTATAGATCGACGACGTTTCGTGGAAAGTCAGGGAATGACGAAAATCAATTGGTTGGTCGATTCCGGAAGAGTTTCTGTCAGGGAACTACACATGATTTCCCGGAATCCCTGACTTGATAGTCCTACCGATGAGAACATTATCAGTTCGAGATAAACTCTACAGGTAAGGAAGTGTTCTCGGCTGGGAAGCCCACGATACGTGGATTACGACCAAATCGTTTCGCTCTTACATATTCAATGACCAAGCATTGCTGCCTTGAGAAATTTTGCCAATCAGCTGCTGTCGCGCCAAAGACAGTTCTGATTATTGGCTGGGTCTATAAAGAAAACACCCAACTGCCTACATTTCAGCAGAAAGAACAGTAGTTTTTTATTCTCTTTCTGATAGTTATGACAAAAGTGGGTGCATGTTGACCTCGACTAAAATGAATACTAGCAACATACGACAAAATTGGATGATTTACCAAAATTCTTCTGAGAAATTCCAAGAAGCATATCTCAAGAAGGCATAAAGCACGACAGCCCAGGGGTTAGAAAGCAGTGAAAAACCTCTGCAGAATTATGAAAGCATACAAAACACAAACATTGTTTTAATAGATGAGGTACTGACAGAGAGTGTGAACATCAACTGAGCTAATAGGCAAGCTCGAAAATTGCTTGAAAGACAATACTAAATAAGCCACATTCCAACGGCTTAGATATTCCCATCAGTGCGGACAACACTTCAAATAGATTAAAGAATCTAGAATCCATACCCCTAAATTATTGGCCGGGTCTATAATGAAAACGCTTAACGGCCTGGCTTTGACCAGAAAGAGCAGTAGTTTTTTCTCTCTCTCTGGAAGTTATGACTAAAGTGATTTACTCTTTTACTCTTTTACTCTTTTACTCTTTTACTCTTTTACTTGTTTCAGTCATTTGACTGCGGCCATGCTGGAGCACCGCCTTTAGTCGAGCAAATCGACCCCAGGACTTGTTCTTTGTAAGCCCGGTACTTATTCTATCGGTCCTTTTGCCGAACTGCTAAGTTACGGGGACATAAACACACCAGCATCGGTTGTCAAGCGATGTTGGGGGGGGGACAAACACAGACACACAAACACACACAGAGACATATATATACATATACATATATACGACAGGCTTCTTTCAGTTTCCGTCTACCAAATCCACTCACGAGGCTATAGTAGTAGACACTTGCCCAAGGTGCCACGCAGTGGGACTGAACCCTGAACCATGTGGTTGGTAAACGAGCTACTTACCACACAGCCACTGTGTGTAGGAATTTTAAAGATCTGCGAGGTTAGAATATTGATTTAAGTATAAAGTCTATCCAGAAATGTTAAAGAATACTCTACAGCGACATCAATAACAAAACAAGAATCAGAAACAATAATAAATAACCCGAAAACAAGCAAAGCTGCTGGAGACGACGAGATCTATCTGAAAGTGATAACACACCTTGGTAAAAGAGCCATAAACTGGAAAGGAATATAAAAACCAGGAAATCCAGCAGACTACCAAAATAACTACTTTGCTGCCTTTTCAAATTGTTGAAGCAAATCATGGTAACACACCTGTCAGTAATAATTCAACCATTTGTATCCATCCCTGGATGTGCCATTTTAGATTAATATTAAAATGCTTTTGACTCGATCCCATTGTCCACAGCTTACATTGTGTCAGGATATGAGCACAAACTGTAAAACAGGTGGTTTTTCGTAAACCGTTCGGGCAGTCTATCATACAGGCTTAATGCTTAGATTTGCAGAACTCATTAAACGCAAGGAAACTCTTAAACCTTGGAATGAAACAACGGGAGGAACTTACATGGAGTAAGGCGCCGGCATGACTGGAAGAAAGTTATAAATAGAGTCTATCAGGGAAAGGTCCAAACAACAACCTTGTTCAATAATCTTATCAGAGTTGACCGAATCATTAGCACACCGGACACATGCTTAGCGGTATTTCGTCTGTCGCCACGTTCTGAGTTCAAATTCCGACGAGGTCGACTTTGGCCTTCATTCCTTCGGGTCAATGAAATAAATACCATTTGAATACTACTACTACTAAGGCAGCGATCTGGCAGAATCGTTAGCACGCCGGGCGAAATGCTTAGTTGCTTAGTGGTATTTCGTCTGTCTTTACGTTCTGAGTTCAAATTCCGCCGAGGTCGACTTGTCAACGTTGTTCCCTTGTCCTGTCAAGACGTTATACTCCATTCCTGTGTTGCACCTATATTATATTCACCAACAACTGGAGCAATATTTTCCTGAGTCGTGTATAGAATGAAGGTGTTTTAATAATTAAGAAGGAATGTGTTTTCAACTATTTTTAAAAGAATTTACTTTACATTTTCCCTGTTTAAGGAAAAGTATTTTTGAACAATATTTCTTAAATTTGCCTTTTATCTTTCACTTGTTTCAGTCATTAGACTGCAGGCATATTGTGGCACCGCCTTGAAGGGTCTTAGTCGAACGAATCGGCTCCAATGCTCAATTCATTAAACCCTGACATATTCTATCAGTCTTTATTGCCGAAACGCAAAACGAACCAACACCGGTTATCAGGCACTGGTGGGGGACAAACAC
>NC_068989.1:14091081-14092720 GCF_001194135.2 Octopus bimaculoides
ATCTACTCATAAGATTTTGGTCGGCCGGAGGCTATAGTAGAAGACCTCTGACCAAGAGGCCACGCGGTTGATCTGAACTTGAAATCATGTGGTTGGGAAGCAAACTTAACTTTCTTACAAAAACATATTTCAAAACGACTTCCTATATTGGGCTAATGATGGCAATACCAACATAAAGAAATATGACATTCTGTCAAATATTTGTGGTAAACAAATTATTAGCAAAGATAAACGAAGAAGAAAATGAGAAAAAAAATTAAGAAAACCAACAATACCGAACAAATAGACACATGTGGAGAAAAAAATTACTTTGTAATAGAAAACGGTAGCAATATTGATTTAAACATTCGCAGTGAAAAGACAAACAACAAAACAATAACAACACTCACACACAACACAACACAAATTCCGTCAAGCGTAAACGCTAGTAGCTTTGGAAGCAGATTTGCGAACGTTCGTACTCGAAAAATGTTTCATGACATAGACAAGGTCAAATCAAAATAATAATAATAATAAATGTGACAGTGCTTTGTTACAAATATGCGTATCTCTTCATTTGAATTTGTCCAAAACAGGAGAGGGAAATAGTGATATATCTCTGCTTCACAAAAAAAGCAGAAAGGGAATTTCAGTTTTCAAACACAGGAGAAAATAAAGGAGACTCCGGAATATGTGTGACGTTGTATGCCGCTTCTTCGTTTTTATTTCTTATACCAGGAAGAATTATATGGAAGTGGTCGTTTAGTATGCAGGAACGAGAGCGAGACAAAATAACCAACAGAAATAGTGCCACACACGTATGTTCATATTAAGTGGACCAGCGAAGTACTAGAATGATAATCAGACGATTTGGCAGTAAAATCGAGTCCAGTCTTTTCTAGTCTTTTTAGTGTAATATGCGCAGGCGGTGGTGAGTGCAGATATCACGATAAATGATATGTAATCGGAAGGGATCAGCATAGATTAGAAGTCCCACCGAATATCACATAACACTTACGAAGATATGCTCCGTTAGGTATACAAAACAAAAACACTTACATAACCCACACATAACAATCAAGGGAGTTGTAGTCTGGGGAGCTAGATGACCAGATGTTTGAGGAGATGTGGTCGCAGAAATTCTCTGACAGCCATGACTGGGTTATCCTGCTTGTGTGGCATGGTACAGAGTCCTGTTGCCAGACATAAGGTCTTCCAGCAGCCATACTCTTCCCCCAAGGTAGCACTACCTCCTCCAGGCACTTGATGCATGCCCTCGTGCTGAATCTGAGGCCGTGTTGGAAGATGAAATGACGCATAACGTCGCCATCATTAGTGATCACTCCAAACACGATGACGTTGGCTGGATGTTTGATTTTTATCACTCTTGGTACATGTCCTCAGTCTGACACACAAAAACTTTGAAATGATCGTAATGGAGCTTCCGGTGCGAACGCCAATCAGGACAGCATGTTGTGTCCAAATTTCTGGCAGAGTGAATTGCGTCATGATGCTATTTTTCTTGCAGAAGGTGCCCGACTGACCCTACTGTATTGAGTAGTCGACAAAATCAAAAACAAACAATACGCATGCGAGAAATTAAAAATATAAAATGGCAACAATTTACCCATCGCACCTTATATGTATATACACACACACA
>NC_068989.1:14092985-14094544 GCF_001194135.2 Octopus bimaculoides
ATATATATTAGTATGTATGTATGTATGTATACAAATTTCTGTAACATCGTTTATTAATGAATTTCCAGACATTCTCGTCTTGTTTACCGAAGATAACACACTTAGGAGTCATTGATATTATATAACTATCTATCAAAGTATACACACACATATATATATACATAGATAAGTACTATATATATGTGTGTGTTTGTGTGTGTATGCGTGTGTGCGTGTGTGTGTGTGTGCTTGTATTTATCACTAAGGTGTATAGATAAATTAATATACGTTGTACTACTAAGGAAATAAAAGCATCAGCTAATATGCCTGTATGTGTGCATTTATATTTTAATGTGTCGACATAATCGCATATGCTTTAGTGTACCTAGAAAATAAATGTATTAACTAATAACTGTTTAAACCAAGAATAAACAGACACTTATATGTTATCAGCAACAGGTACACAAATTAATAGTCGAAATAATCGTACAATATAAACTTAAATTCAACACAATTTATATGTCAAACACTACATATACTGAACATAAACAAATCTTAAATTAAGTGTTTTACATTATATCAAATTATCAAATGCAAATTTGTTATAGAATAAAAGTGCAGATTATCAAAACAACGAATAAAGTAGATCATTGCATCCAACCATAAACTGCGTTTATGCTACAAATATATTAAGAATTAATAACATTCGTGTCTATAACATATTACATGCCTAAAAGAAGCTAGTTACTACACGAGTTACTAATGACTGATATGTTAAACAAATTTGAATGTTAGCTTGAAAGTTGTTAACTCTACGACTCTAACTGTTATATTGACATCACTATTTCTCCGGCCTACCATACATTCACAACTTGGCAAAATTGCAATAAAACAAATCTTGAAAGAAGATCTTTCATAACCCATTACCTCCCATAATTCTATTAACTGGAATTTTTTTTATGAAACTGTGATTTCTAGCATAAAACAGCCTTAGAAACACGCTGGAATGATCAAAATAACATTTCAAAATAACATTTTAAATAGAAGAAGCAAGATATTGGGTGAAAAATTAGCAAACCACATTTGAATATCAGAGAAATATACCTAGTAGATATAGCAAAAAGGTTAGACATGTGTAAATATTGACAACTAATTACGAAATTTGTAATTTTTAAGTGACCTCATATGAGATCACTGGTAGGTAATGGGTTAATCAACAAACGTATACGCTAGAGTATTCCTCAGTAAGCAAGATAATGTGTGAGAGAATCAATAGTAACAGTACAGCATAAGGCTAAAATACCATAAAAGATATTCACTAGTAGCAAACTAACAGAACAATTTCTCATTAATGACTAACACTATTTAACCGTCAACAAATGTAAAACTGTGGAGGTGATCTTTGTCTTTCGTCGTTTCTAGGCTAGACAAAGTAAGTAACGGTCGGCAAGTGTTATGTAACGGAAAAGATCTACACTGGAAAACACGATCAACCGGGATTAAGTTTACCTTTCTTCCTTTCTGGGCCGATAACAGATAAGATACCAGTCAAGTACAGAGGTCAACGTAAACGACTAACC
>NC_068989.1:14095426-14096582 GCF_001194135.2 Octopus bimaculoides
TATATATATATATATATATATATATATATATGTATATATATGTATGTACATATATATATATGTTTGTATATATATATATTTGTATGCATGCATACAGACATACATACATACATAAGAAAACGTACATATACGTATATATATGTAGGAATGCGAGCGCATGCATACATACAGAGAGACACACGCACACACACATGCGCACAGTAACACGCCAATGGAAAGATACAATCTTTTCCTCAATTATCGATTATTTTTAAAAGCATTTCGCCCAGCAATCATGAAGTCACTCAAATTTGATGAGACTGTAGTGGTTATTATTATTCTAGTTGTCGATGTTGTTGTGATCGTTGTTGCTGTTGTAGACGGCGTTGTTGTTGTTTTTATTGCTGTTGTTGTTTTTTCTGTTTTAGTTGTCTCTCCTTGACATTCCAACCTTTAACACAACATCCAATATCCTCATCACCTCCGATGACAATATCCAGAACTTGATTCTCTGAGCTTTCAGCTTGTAGAATATGTAAAGATTTGCCCATCCTTTCTTCAACAGATTGAAGAAACCTCACCTCCGAAACTGCCCTCTGAGGTTTACAAATTCCACTACACTTGCACAGATTATTATTATTATAAGATTGACAACGACAACACCAAAATATAATAATAATAATCATAATAATAATAATAATAATAATAATAATAATAATAATAAGAGCATCACAGCAAACCACAGCACATACCCAAGGCACACAGAACTGCGCTCGGTAGTGAAGTGAAAGCACGTTATAAAAATAAAACTACTGAACAATAATAATAATAATAATAATAATAAATGCCCGGATGCAGTACCAGGCAGTGGCTCTCATGGCTTCTGATCTTAATTGATTGGAAGTGTTATTATGTACATTGTTTTGTCTTGGTATAAAAGATGGGTTACAGCAAATATTCTGCTTAATACCACAGATTTGCCTGTCAGTTGTTTGGCCTTAACCAGTTGAGCATGACACTTAGTGGTTGACGACATGTGCATCTCTGATCATGAGCAGAAGTAGTGGAGGAGCATCATAGCGATGTGTTGAGAGGAATTCTTTGGGGTTTGAATAATTCACCTTTGGAAACATGGGTGTTTTGTTCAACATCCTTAAACGAACCTTATTCAGGGACC
>NC_068989.1:14098681-14101826 GCF_001194135.2 Octopus bimaculoides
CATCAATATCATCATCATCATCGTCGTCATCATCATCATCATCATCCTCATCATCATCATCATCATCCTCATCATCATCATCATCATCCTCATCATCATCATCATCATCCTCATCATCATCATCATCATCATCATCATCATCATCATCATCATCATCATCATCACCATCGTCGTCGTCGTCGTCGTCGCCGTCATCTTCTCAGTTATTATTGACGATCAGATCAGAGTTTGGAGAGAGAACTGGGTTCGCATGGATCAAAACAAATGGACAAGGCGGAAATGCAGAAGCATGCTTGTATTAATCTCTGTGCATATGCATGCGTATGCGTGTGTACGCGTGTGTGCATGTGCGTATATAAATGTGTGTGTGTGTGTGCGTGTGTGTGGTAGAATAGAGAGGGGAAAAAGAGAACGAAGAGAGAGTAGCTGAGTGAGTGAGAGGGATGGAAAAAGTGATGGGAATATCGCAGATGCGGAAGTTATTACCAAATGAGATAGCAGCAATAATAATGATTACCATAATGGGATACGAAATTTTACACGTGACACGGCCATTTAACTGGTGATTCATTAACTTTACTTCGTGTCACGTGATATGACGTCTTGGCACATGTTTTGCCTTAGACATTGTGGTTATCACTTTAAAACCCGAAGAGAATTGAACCCTCGTTTTTGGAGATTGTTTGAGGTTTAGCAGTTACGAAAGAGATAGTATTTACTTGATTATATCGTTTGCGTGTGTCAGGATTCGATCTCAGTTTCTTGAGCCACGAGAGTATTCTTCAGGGTCCAAATAAATAATCATTAGCTACTACATCATCGTCTTCTCTTTTGAAATGGTTCGCTGTAAAAGAATCCATAATCATTTCTATCTTAGGAACGAGGCCTGAAATACGGGCGAGTGGGTAAGTCGATTACATTGATCTCAGTCCGTAACTGGTATTTATTTGATCGACCCCGAAAGGATGAAAAGCAAAGTCGACCTCGGTGAAATTTGAACTCAGAACGTGAATACGTACGAAATACCGTCAGCATTTCGACCGACGTGCTAACGTTTCTGCCAGCTCGCCGCCTTTCGCCGCCTCGTAATTGCAATGTGACTGGTTTTACAGTTAGCAAATTGATCTTACTACATTACGGTATTATGTAATTTTCTCACATCTCTGGAAGAATAAATTCTTTTATTCTCTTATTCTTTTACTTGTTTTAATTATTTGGCTGCGGCCATGATGGAGCACCGCCTTTAGTGGAACAAATCGACCCCAGGTCTTATTCTTTGTAAGCCAAGTACTTATTCTATCGGTCCCTTTTGCTGAACCGCTAGGCTAGGGGGGATGTAAACACACCAACATCAGTCGTCAAGCTATAGTGGGACCACAAATACAGACACACAAATACATACAAATTCATACATTGCACAGTCCCGAAGGCTTCCCGACCGACCAATGGTAGTCGATCCTTAGGGTCTGTGATAACAACAATTTCCATCATCTTTTACGTGATAGGATAATTAATTTTTCATACATATGTAAAATAGAAAAAAAAATTATAATAAAATTTTGGAGGGGTTTTTTTTTTGTGAGAACAATATATGAAATAAATAATTAAATCAGAACTGAAAGCAAAAAATACAAAAGCAGTAAATAAAAACAAAATTAAAATGGGAATAAAATACTAAAAATGAAAAGAAATAGCTCCAACAGCAACAAAAACAAGAAAAACAACAACAATAACAACAACTATGAAAAGAAGAAGAAGAAGAAGAAGAAGAAGAAGAAGAAGAAGAAGAAGAAGAAGAAGAAGAAGAAGAATCACTCACGCAAGCAGAATAAACTCCCATAATTCAGTTTTTTGTTTGTTTTTATGGGGTTTTTATGGTTTTGTTTTGTTTTGTTACTTTTATCTGAATAGGTGATTCTAATCCCTAATCGAACGATTCCTCTGCAGATCGAATCAAACACGCAACAAACCTATAGCTTAGATAGAAAGGACTAGATGTGAAAGCCTAAATGTATATTAAGAACTGTCCAAAGGTACATTACGTATGATTAAGATTGGCATGGATAAACCAGGAAGGCCGGGTCTTTCACAATCACGTGACAGCAACTTACAATAATCCAGATGTTAACGAGCTAATTTCCGCCATTACACTCTATCGTTATTGAACAGGGCATTAGCAGGCACTTAGACATCTACCCCCTATATACTTTGCTATGAACTTGCCTAAACGCATATACACATACGCACATAATAGCTTAATAGATTTCTGGATAGATACACAAATGTAGTGTCTTTCTTTAAAATTCAAATTCCCACCATCTTAATGCGTGTTCAAGATTCAGTACACATGTATGCATACGGATATATATATATATATATATATATATATATATACATATATATACACACACACAAGGCTTTGGTCGGATCGAGGCTACAGTCAAAGATACTTGCTCAAAGTGCCACGCAGTGGGACTGAACCCAGAACCATGTCGATAGAAAGCAAGCTTCTTACCACACCATATGTTTATACATACATACATACATACATACATACATGCATGCATACATACATACATACATTAATACATGCATACATACATACATACATGCATACATGCATACATGCATACATACATATATGAACGCAAGTATCCCTAGAGAGACAATTAAAGAGTCAAAATGAAACTGAGGAGAAGATTAATGATAAGAGAGTGAGAAAGTTAGTGATAGAGAAATGTATGGAAACAGCCGTAGGGAGAAAATGATTGTACACGAGTTGAAATGAGAGAAAGGCGGTGAAAGAAAGAAACAAGTGAAGAAGGAAAAGAGAGATATACAGAGATGACGTGAGACAGTGAGAGTGTATGTGTGTTTGTGAGTTTGGAATAGGTAGAGCGTCAGTGAGACGTTACGAGTGGCCTAACACTTGTTATAGAGGAAGTGAAAATAGAAAAAAAAAAGGGTAAATTGAGTGAATGGCAGAGAGACAATGAAAGTCAAAATATATCAATGATGAAGAGATTGGAAGCATAGCCAAGAACAGGAAACAATACTCATCATAACGACGACCAAGCTGGACCAATAAGTACGTACATATATATATATATAGATATGTATATATATATATATATATATATATATA
>NC_068989.1:14104771-14107766 GCF_001194135.2 Octopus bimaculoides
TATATATATATATATATATATATATATATATATATATATGTTTCTCTCTCTCTATCTATCTATCTATCTATCTCCCCCTCTCATTGTCTCTCACTCTCCCGCTTGCTTTCTCTTTCAATCACCTTTTCTCCCTATTTACCATATATTCTCTCTCTCTATCTTTCTATAGACCAATCTCTCTTCCCTTCAGATTGAACCATTATTCAACGTTATTCTCTAGCACTTTTCAACTTTATGTATCTATTTGGTTGTCTCTACTCATTTACCAACCTATCAATCTATAAATCTAGCTTTCTAGCTTTAGGTCTACACGAATTCCACTCTTCGTTATCTATTTGTATTTATCTATCGTTCTATCTATCCAAATATTTATCAATCTAAGTATCTATATCTATATTTCTGATATCTACCTGTCTATCTAACTATCAAGCTATGTGCCTATCAATCAACAAGTTTATCTATTTGATTGTCTTACTGACGTATCTATTTATCGATCTATTTCTGTATTTGTACATAAGCTATTTCTGCATCTGTATCTAAGTTTTTTATTTATCAATTTATTTTGACATACCTATCCATCTATCTGTTATGTCCGGTGCTCCGTCGGTTACGACGACAAAATTTCCAGTTGATCCGATCCACGGAACACCCTAGTCGTGAAATTAACCTGCAGGTGGCTGAGCACTCCACAGACACGCGTACTTTTATCTATCTATCTATCTATCTATCAATCTATCTATCTGTCTATGTATCTATATGTTTATCTATTTATCAATCAATTAATCAAACAATTTACCTATCTATCAATTTATCTATCTGCCCTTTTGTTTTTGTCTGGATTTTTTTTTTAACACTATAAAGGAGTAAAAAAATCCAGACAAAAACAAAAAGGCAAAAGAGAGTCATTTACTGTTATAGTTTCTGCAATGACAATATTGACCAAGGTTACCGTGGTCTTTTCCGTAGGCTTTTCTTTCCACGGCTAAACCTAAACTGTCCTCTCCTCTTTTTACACGGGAACATTACTGTGATACACGATCCCTATTGATCGCCTTTTTTTGTTCTCGATCCCTTTTGATCGACACCCACCCTACTTTTTTTCCTTCCCCCTCCCAAAAAGAAAAGCTCTACATTGTATTCGTCCCATCTTTGTTGAGCCCTGTGTGGCTAATAAAAGAAATGTATCTATCTATCAATCAATTTATCTATCTATCCATCTATCTATCTATCTATCTATCAGTTTGCTTATCTATCAATCTATCTATCAATTTATCTCTCTCTCTATCTATTTATCTGTCTATCTCAGTAGTTCTCAACCGGAGACCTCTGGAAGTCCATATAAGATTTTGCGATCAAAATTAATTTGCAATGAATTGGTTAAACTTCAACAATGCATAAAATATTTTAACAATTTTTTAAAAACAATTCCTAAATAATATTTACGTATAAAAATACAATAGGATTTTTTTTTAAACATCAAATGGCTACGGGGTCCTCCCGAGGAAAACAGGAATTCAAGGGAGTCCACGGACAAGAATATAGTTGACAACCTCTGATCTTGACAGATAGATAGACAGAAGACAGGCAGATAGATAGATAGACAGAAGACAGACAGATAGACAGAAGACAGGCAGATAGATAGATAATAGACAGAAGACAGGCAGATAGATAGATAGATAGATAGATAGATAGATAGATAGATAGATAGATAGATAGATAGAGAGAGAGAGAGAGACAAAGGCAGAGATAGAAAGAGAGAGAGTACATTCAACAATTCCTTCTGTTACTCCCAAACTTTTTCTCCCACTTCATCGTTTCCCTTCACAAACTTTGCCACATTTTTCCCCTCTCTCTTCTCCTCACCTCCATCTCCATATCCCCTAATCTCAACCTTTAATTTATTACATCTCGTATTCCCCTTGCACAACCCCTTTTTTTCTTTTCTTTTTTGTCTTTTTTACTGCATCTTTATCATAGTATTTTCATTCCAATCACATTATATAACGCAGCCATTGCACATTCCATCACTCTGTTCGCAACTCTCTCTGTCTCTCTCGTAACCACTCACTCTTTCTCTCTCTCTCTCTCTCTCATCCTGTCTCTCTTTCAACCTCTTTGTTTCTCTTTCACGCTATCGCTCACTTTTTCCCCCTCGCATCGCATTCTTTCTAACGTTGTCACAGTGTGAAGCAATCTCATAGCGAAAAGAGAAGGAAAAAGAAAAACGAATAACTAAATGAATACAAAAATAAACAACAACAGCAACAACAACAAAAACAACAACAACAATAATAATAAAAATAATAATAATAATAATAATAATAATAATAATAATAATAATAATAATAATAATAATAATAATAATAATAATAATAATATTTCCTTTTTTGCCACAAGGGTATCACATATACAAAATATTTAAATACACTAGCGAAATCAAAACATTCAGGTGTACGGATACAAAAAAAATCCAACCATCAAAGACGTAATACAAAATACACACACACACACACATAAAAACAAAAAACAAAACATAATAAGAATAAGAACGGCAACAACAACAACATATAAGGATAACCACAACGACAATAGCAATAACAACTACAATAAAAATAAAAGGAGCTGCAAGCCGATTCGGTATTCTGTATGATCCAGTCTAGCCAACCATAACCTCTGTCCTTTAAGCCTAAATTTAACCGCCAATATGAAAGGTTACTGAAAACACGTATAGACACACACCAATCACTGCCGTCGCCATCAACGTAATCATCAGCCATTGCACATACCCACCTTCAGTTCTGTTCCGCTTCCATTCCTTCTTTCTCACCATCCTCTTTCTCTGTATTTATCTATCTATCTATCTATCTATCTATCTATCTATCTATCCATCTATCTATCCATCTATCTATCCATCTATCTACCTATCCATCCATCCATCTATCCATCTATCTATCCCTCTATCTATCTTATCTATCTATCTATCTATCTATCTATC
>NC_068989.1:14107776-14110737 GCF_001194135.2 Octopus bimaculoides
TCCATCTACCTATCTATCTCTATCTATCTATCTATCTATCCATCTAGTTATCCCTCTATCTATCTATCTATCTATCTATCTATCTATCTATCTATCTATCTATCTATCTATCTAACTATCTATCTATCTATCTATCTATCTATCTATCTATCTGTCCGTCTATCTCCATCTCTCGTTATTTCGCCTGTTTTAACCGGCGGAGTGAAAACAATCACGGAGCACAGCGTTTGTTTTAATGTCCCTTTGTCACCATGGGAACGGGAGCATGGGCAACAAATGTAAATTCTTGTGCATACAGGAATGCATACCCTGTGCATGAATGAATAGTTTTCTAAAGTTTGATCCAGAATTTTTCTGATCTCGACGCTCGGGAATAATGCAGCTTGCAACCTGTTTATGCCACTGTGGCCATCCATCAAACCGGATATTGCCCGCATATACATGTACATACATATGTGCGTATGTGCGTAAATGCGTGTTTGTATGTGTGTGTATATATATATATACGACAGTATATATACATATATGTGCGTGCCTGGTATTTCATGTGCGTGTATGTATGTACATGTATATATATATATATATATATATATATATATATATATATATATATATATATACACACACATACGCACACACGAATCTACATACGTATTCACTAACCAACGCATGCTCAGTCACGCGCGTATACATACAAGCAGAAGCAAGTACACACACAAAGTGGTATACACACTCACATTCATACATACACACACACACACACTCACACACATACACATATATATAGGCGCAGGAGTGGCTGTGTGGTAAGTAGCTTGTTTACCAAACACAAGGTTCCGGGTTCAGTCCCACTGTGTGGCACCTTGGGAAAGTACCTTCTACTATAGCCTCAGGCCGACCAAAGTCTTGTGAGTGGATTTGGTAGACGGAAACTGGAAGAAGCCCGTCGTATATATTTGTGTGTGTGTGTGTGTGTGTGTGTGTGTGTGTGTGTGTGTGTGTGTGTGTGTGTGTGTGTGTGTGTGTGTGTGTGTGTGTGTGTGTGTGTGTGTGTGTGAGGAGGTGTCTGTGTTTGTGCAAAAACGTACATATTAATAGACAATAATGTGTCAACGCACGCATATTCATGAATATACAGACATGCACACACGTTTATACATATAGTTATCATGCATTTACATTTGAGCTAAGAACAGGTTCATACGATCTCTTGCGTGTTCCTAATCGTTATCGTGTTCCGTCATAGGAGAACAGCTTCACCTCTCTCTCCTTTCAGACGAACGTCTGTTCATAACACACTCGACTGCCTCGTGGTCTCAGCAAACAAAAAAGCAAAAGGCGTTCTTCCAGAGTCTGGCGTGGGAGATGCGCTGGAACAGTCACACTGACTCATAAGGCTCACATTTGCGAAGAGCCATCTCCATCCCAATATTGTAAATATGTTAACAAAAAATTATAATTTTTGTGTAAAAATAATTAGAAATAAAGTAAACTGAGTTAGACACACTCGACTCATCAGCGTAAGTATCATTGCCACGCCCGATGTTTCGACATTTTTGTGTCTCTTCAGTCAAAGGTATTCCTGACTAATTGATTTAATACGAATCTGTGGCTCTTGTTTATAACTTCGGCAAACGAATTATTTGCAGATGCATGCTGATTTCTCAAATCGATAATAAATGGTCACATGCGCAATGAACATCGAGAATCAAGATGATGGCGTGCATATTGTTTTTCTAATATGTTCCTGCGGAGACAAATTTGAATATGCTAATCGCTGTGGTTTCGCTGTAGGAGGACAATTCATTTCAGACGGATGTGTATTCATAACACACTCAATTTATCGTGAAACGCCCGTATTTGAAAATACGCTAATAAAAGCAATGTGAGTGTGTATGTGTGTTTGCCTGTATGTCTCTATGCGTAAGTTCATTTCTTTATGTGATATGGTGAATGCGTGTGTGTACGTGCATTTTTAATTACATTTTCGTGTGTCTTAGTGAATATGCAGAAAGCCAAGGCATAGAAGTTGAATTTAGTAGGACTGAACTTATGCGGAAGAACATCGGATGGACTAAAGACAGCAAAGCGAAGGACAGCCTCGTCGTATATTGTCTCACGCTGAATATACCTGACGATTGGTAATCCAGTTGATTGAACAACCGTAATAATCATCGTCGAAATCTGTTGCCCCGGGGCCGACAGGGAGTCGAGTCGGAGGGAGACTGACTGGACGAAACCGACAGCCCCCCCCCCGCGTCTGTCATTGGACTCTCTTTCGGCGGCGGTCTCCGTGGGGACCAAGCTTCCCGGACGCAACGTGGGACGCGAGCGTAGGCCCAGACGGCTGGCACCCGCGCTCCACCACCACTACTCCCAGGGCCAGTTGAAGCGGGTGACCCGCGCAGTGCGAACGCAAGCTCAGGGCTCCTGGAGTTCCCGGTATATTAGAGTGAGACGGGCCACACCAACACCTGGTCTTTCGATGCCTCTAGGGAAGTAAATTTTATTGCATAATTTAAGATCAAGTTTCCATGCGGTGATAATTCTCTCTCTTTTACTCCTATTATTTTCGGACGCCCTAAAAAAAGATTAAGCATAATGTACACAGCTCTTCCTTCCATAATAAAATGGTAAAAAAAAATGTTTCCTTCGTTAGCTCGAGTCAGGAAGAGAATCGTTCATTCATTCATTCATTCATTTACTTTACTACTCTTTTACTCTTTTACTTGTTTCAGTCATTTGACTGTGGCCATGCTGGAGCACCGCCTTTTTCGTTGAGCAAATCGACCCCAGGACTTATTCTTTGTAAGCCTAGTACTTATTTTATCGGTCTCTTTTACCTAACTGCTAGGTTACGGGAACGTAAACACACCACCATCGGTTGTCAAGCAATGTTGTGGGGGACAAACACAGGCACACAAACATAAACACACACACACACACACACACACACACACA
>NC_068989.1:14110748-14116879 GCF_001194135.2 Octopus bimaculoides
ATATATATATATATATATATACGACGGGCTTCTTTCAGTTTCCGTCTACCAAATCCACTCACAAGGCTTTGGTCGGCCCGAGGCTATAGTAGAAGACACTTGCCCAAGTTGCCACGCAGTAGGACTGAACCCGGAACCATGTGGTTCGTAAGCAAGCTACTTACTAAACATCCACTCCTATATGTATGATATTATACCAAACTGCAAATTTTCGAATCGTAGTTCTATACGGAATCGATTTAACAAGAGGCATTTCACCGACAAAGACAGTGAAATTGAGGTCAGTTATTAATTAATGTAACTGATTTGAACTTCATTACAACTGAGAAAAGTGGTTGTGCAATCGTTCTATTTTGATTGTTTGTAGAGAATGCAACAGCGTTTCCTCACCACGACGACAGAATTTTCAGACGCAGATCTATGCTATCGCGTGATTAACAGATGCTTAACCAACCGCACTAGCGATAGAAAAGGTTTCTATATTATTATTATTGAGTGAGAGAGCAGTGCATGCCATCAAAGTGATACTGGGGTAAAATACACGAAGCCCATTATACCCATCATGACTACCCGCCTGATAAGGGTACACCAGGCACATGCATCACAACCATATGTGCGCGACATGGTGAGCTCATATCAAGATAACAGCGCATGACCTCGCAGGTGGGGCCCAGTTAGAATTTTCTTCAGAACGAGTAGCCCATCCCGCTCAAAAGGTCCTTGAATAAAGGTTGTTTGAGGATGTCGAATGAAATACCTATGTTTCCAAAGGGGAATTATCCAAACCCCAAAGACTACCTCTCAACACATGGCTATGATGCTCCCCCACTACTTCTGTTCATGATCAGAGATGCATATACCGTCAGCAACCAAGGGACATGCTCAACTTGTTACGGTCAAACATTATTATTATTATTATTATTATTATTATTATTATATGGACCAATTTAGATTCAAAATAACATTCCTCATTGGAGGATTCCCTTTCTCTGTTGCCGCTACATAGGCTTCTTTTCTACTTATTTAACCAACGTGAGAACCCTTAAGCTGTCGCTTGATCTACCTCAAATGGTAGTCAAACCTCTTTGGATTCACACTCAAAAGGAAATGAGTCCTTGATGCATCATGCTTTGAAGAAGTTCGCAATTTTCAGTGTACACGACAATAACAATAAGAATTATAACAAGCAGCAAAGCAATGCAACGCAACGCATTCAAAGAAGCCGAGTTTTCAACGAAACTTGACAACTAATTGTGACGTAACATGTTGTTCTCGTATATTCTTCTCTATCAGTTAACGTTATTGTTGTTATTGCTTACGACGTTGCAGTTGTTGTAGTTGTTGTTGTTGTAGTTGTTGTTGTAGCTGTTATTGATATTGTTGCTGTTGTTTTATAGTGTTTGCTATTCTTGAATATACTTCGAGGCCAGATGTATAAAATTTATAGCAACACTAAACATATGTGCACACGAGGCGATGTCGTGTTTCACTGACAACTAATCACACGTAACCGAAACCAGTCTTGGAGTGTTAAAGAAAATAATATCTGCCCTGGCTGGGTATAGATTCTTCCAATACTATTATTATTCCATTCACACATCATGTACAACTCTTACATATCTAATTCCCACCACAAGCGTTAAATCTCCCTGAATTCTTTTCATTCTTTGCTTTTGTTTCGTACACATCACTGTTACTTCGTCGGCTTCGGTGTATACCAGCGTTTTAGAGACCGGATTAAATGTAAATGATTGATAAGAAATAGAAGCATCACGGTTTGTGCTGACCTGAATGTATAATCAACGTTTGTTGTAAAAACCTTCAAGTTCCCTCGAAGCTGTTCTGACGCAATTCTGAATATTTTAACAAATTGTAACTGGAATCTTTTCCCCTCATTGAACCTATATCGATTTCAAATTTTGGAAAAAAAAGCCCCAGCAAATTCAAGGGAGGCTGTTACTTCGACCCCAGTGTTCAACTGATTACTTCGACCCCAGTGTTCAACTGATTACTTCGACCCCAGTGTTTAACTGGTACTTATTTTTATCAACCCCCTAAAGAATGAAAAGTAAAGTTGCCCTCGGCAGATTTTAAATTAAAAACGTAAAGATGGCCGAAATGCTTCTAAGCATTTTGTCCGGCATGCGAACGAGTCTGCCAGCATGCAGCTTTCTTTATTGAAATTATATTAATACCGCATTGAAGGTGGTGAGCTGGCGGCATTTCTTCCGGCTCCTAACGTTCCGAGTTCAAATTCTGCCGAGGCCAACTTTACCTTTCATCATTTCGGATTCGATAAAATAAAATACCAGTCACGTACTAGGGCCGATGCAACGACGAGCTCCCTCTCCCAAAATGTAGGCCATGTGCCTATATTGAAAGCAAAACTGGCGAGCTGGAAAACTCGTTAGTACGTCGGATGAAATATTTAACTATATGACTTCCGGCTTTACGTCCTGAGTTCAAATATCGCCGCGGCCGACTTTGCCTTACATCTTTTCGGGGTTCATAAAATAATTACCAGTTGAGCACTAGGGTCGATGTAATCAACTGCCACCCTCCACCCCACGCGCTTTCTCAAAATTATTTCAGGCCTTGTGTCTATAGCAGAAATGATTAATATAACATTTAAATGACAGTTACTCGCACAAGACATCACATTTATGATAGAATATAAAAACTGAAGAATGAATTAATGAAGAATACAATGGTTACATAAATAATAAACGTCTTCAAAAAGTTGACTGGAAATATATTTCCTGGACTATTTTTGTATAATGTCTGAACTCAAGTCAATTAATAGAAATTTAATTAGAAAATTAAAATCTCGGTTCAGAGGAGATGAGATTGACGATTCTCATTTAAGCAATTAGAAATCAAATTAGACACAGATCGTACACATTAACTGATTATCGAACATTTTGCTTTATCAGTGACTCATTGTGCAGACGACAATAGGTGCTAGAGTGACTGTGTAAGTGAAAACGTTCATTTTGCAGCTGCTTGGTTTCAGATTCAGTCCCTGTTGAACAGCACCTTGCACGTGTCTTTAGCTAGAGTTCCGAGCTGACCAGTGCCCTGTAAATGGATTTGGTAGACGAAATCTTGCGTGTGCGTGTGTGTGTGTGTGTGTGTGTGTGTGTGTGTGTGTGTGTGTGTGTGTGTTTGTGTTTGCCCCTCGTTCTGCTTGACAACATCGGTTTTCCGTCGGTATGAGGACAAAGCAAGCCGTTCGCTGAAAAACGAAGTGATTGATAGATAAGTACAAGATTTAAAAATAAGTCTTGGAGTTAGTTCGATCGACTAAACCCTTGAAGGTGAAACTTCCAAAGAGATGGAAGGTAAAATTAACCTCGGTGGGATTTGAACTCAAAAAATCTAAAGTACGAGAAGAGATGTAGAAGAGAATTTTATCCGACGCGCAAACGATTCTGCCATCGACAGAATCGTTATGCGTGGCAGAAACGTTAGCACACGGGGCGAAATGTTTAGAGGTATTTCGTCTGTCTTTACGTTCTGAGTTCAAATTCCGCCGAGGTCGACTTTGCCTTTTATCGTTTCGCAGCCGATAAATTAAGTACCAGTTACGCAATGGGTCGATGTAATCGACTTAATCCCTTTGTCTGACCTTGTTTGTCCCCTCTAGGTTTAGCCCCTTGTGGGCAATAAAGAAATAAGAATCGTTATGTTGTGCACTCATAACAGAATTATGAGTACTTCACTGCATGGTCATCTAACTGCTAGTAATAGCAGCTAAATTCCCCTTTAATCATACACTGAATTTTTAAAAGGGAGGTAGAATTGCTATTGGACACAATTGATCTCGATGGTCACATTATCGATCATCTACGTAAATACGATCAGTGGTTCAACAATAGCAAAAGCAACAACAACAGCCGTAACGACAATAACAACAATCACAACAACTTCGATACACTTCTGCAACAGTTATGCTTGTTTCATCAAAGGATTCATTAAGTCTCCATTCCGCTGTATGATAATATATTCATTGACTCCACCCCCATCTTTTCTTCTTTCTCGTTTTCTTTGATTGGCTATCTGTCTGTCTGCGTGTTTCTCTGTCCTTCCTTTTCTCTCTCTCTCTCTCTCTCTCTCTCTCCCTCTCTCTCTCTCTCTGTCACTCTTTCTTTCCTTCTTTCTCCCCTTTCTCTCTCTCTCTCCCTCTTCCTCTATCTATCTCTTTCTCTATCTCTCTCTATCTCTCTCTCTCTCTCTCCCTCTCTCTCTCTCTCTCTCTCTCCCTCTTCCTCTATCTCTTTCTCTCTCTGCTACCCTTTCTTTCCTTCTTTCTCTCTCTTCTCTCTCTCCCTCTTCCTCTATGTCTCTCTCTCTCTCTCTTTTACACAAACTCATACACAGATATTTCATTTTCCCACTCTCTGTACTCTCTCTCTCTCTCTCTCTCTCTCTCTCTCTCTCTCTCTCTCTTTCTATATCAATCTATCTCAATCTATCTCTCCTAAACACTTTCCCACTCTGTATTCCTTTATATCTCTCGCTGTTCACCCTTTCTCACCACCACCCCCTCGCCCCAGACACACACGCACTATTTATTTCGTTCTTTTTTTTATTTTATTGTTTTTCAATGTTTGCTCTGTTAAGTCATCTCTGTAACCACCTCCTCCACTTCTTCTTCTCCTTCTCTTTCTTCCCCTTCCTCTCCTTCTCTTTCTTCTCTTTCTTCTTCTTCACTGCTTGCCAACCCGAATGATATAAAATTATCGATCGCAGACAATTGGTTTTGATTGCTGTGTGTGAGGACACTACACTTAATGAACCAGTACGTGTCTAACACCTCCAACAAAACAAAACAAACCCCACAAAACAACCAACAAAAAGAAGTAAAACAAATACAAAGAACAAAAGCACAAAAAAAACAAACAGACAAACAAACAAACAAATGAACACACCAAAATAATCTGAAACGAATAAATAAATGCAACAATAAAACATAAGTAAATATTAAAAGTCAAACAAACACACATATATATATGTGTATATATATACATATTTATCTCTCTCTCTTCCTTTCTCTCTATCTCTCTCTCTCTCTCTCTCTCTCTCTCTCTGTATATGTCTATGTGTGTGTGTATATATAAGTGTATAAACGCCAAGAGTTTACCTGACAATGTCACCAATAAATCAAATGCAATATCGAGACCAACCTTTAATTTTATTCCCCGGGTGGTTTCAGGCGTTTTTTTATTTTTTTATTTTATTACATACTCTTATGGGTAAGCGGGTAGGATGTCGGTGTTGTTGGTGGTGTTGGTGATGGTGCCGTTTTTTCTTGTTCTTGTTCTCTCATAAATTTGTTTTGACGATTTGTCTTTTCCACTCTACAAAACTACATACGCACATACGTATATATATATATATATATATATATATATATATATATATATATTTATATTTATATTTATATTTATATTTATATTTATATGTATGTATATATACACACATGCATATACACACACACATACACATACACACACGCACACATACATAGACACGTATATGTACCTGCAAGGATAGATAGATAGATAGATAGATAGATAGATAGATAGATAGATAGATAGATAGATAGATGCATGCATACATACAGACGTACTTACATACATACGTACATACATACATACATACATACATACATACATACATACATACATACATACATACATACATACATATGTAAAACACAGGTAGGTTGATTGTATTATTTCGTCCGCTTCCTTCTTTCCATTCCGTACCATTTCCTCTCACCGATTTGTGCAATCCCCTCCACCACACAACCAGTTACTTGTTACGGATGTTCACATTCAAATAAAATTATGCTTTCTGCTTAGCATAGGGCCTCCATCTTCGCGCGTGTGAGTAACTGTTCGTGTGTGTGTGTGTGAGTTTGTGTGGGCATGTGTGTATGTTTGCGGTGGTATGGTATTAGAAATTAATGAAGTTCTCTTTCTCTCTCTCTCTCTCTCTCTGTCTTTTTATTTCCGTCTCTCTCCTGTTATTTATTTGTATGCATATGTATGCATATATATGTACGTATACAAATATATATATATATATATATATATATGTATATATATATATATATATATACATAT
>NC_068989.1:14120024-14121002 GCF_001194135.2 Octopus bimaculoides
AGTGTGTGCATGTGTGTGTGCGAACGTGTGTGATTGTAATAATAGATATGTAAACATACGCCTTTATATAAATGTATATGCATGTATATGTACATATATCTATGTATATATATATATATTTGTACATATGTGTGTGCGTGTGTTCGTGTGTACACATGTTTATGTTTGAATAAATATACATATAGGGTTGTACATATATATGTATATATGTATATGAAGTTGAAACTTACTTGCAAATGGACGCGTGAGTTCGATGATATAATATATATAAGCATATGCATGTATACATACATATATGTACATATATACACACACACACACTCCCTCTCTCTCTCTATCTCTCTCTCTCTATCTCTATCTCTCTCTCTCTTTCTCTCTCTCTCTCTCTCTCTCTCTCTCTCATTCTCACACACATAACCTATTCTACTCTAGGTACAAGGCCCGAAATTTTTGGTAAGGGGACCAGTCGATTAGATCAACCCCAAAAAGCAACTGCTTTTTAATTTATCGGCTCCGAAAGGATGAAAGGCAAAGTCGACCTCGGTATTATATGAACTCAGAACGTCTTTACCGCTAAGCATTTCGCCCAGCGTACTAACGTTTCCCAGCTCACCGCCTTACTCACACACACATAATCTGTGTCATTTCTCTTGGTACAAGCTCTGCTCTAACTCCATTACCCAATTATCTAATTTGCCAAACCTTTTCTTTTTTTTATAATTCAGCAGAGTGTAATTTGAGGAAAGTCGTGTTAGTATTTTTAGCATGATGAGTAACCACACTGGGGTGCTCTCCTTGGCTCACTCACATGATAATATTAACTGCTGGGTGTGTTTCGGAGGTTGCGGTTAAGACGGACAGCTGCTTCGTTATTTGTTTTAGCGGTTTTAAACGCCGTTATAGATTTTGATCCGGAATAAGTAGTGTATAAAGAGCAAAGTCTAATGCGTTTGGCTGTTGGCAGAGCTAAAATGTAGG
>NC_068989.1:14121886-14123736 GCF_001194135.2 Octopus bimaculoides
TAGTGGGTAGCATTAGGAATTAAATCTTCCAAATACTGGAATAGCACAGTTGCTGAACGTAATGCGTGAGTTACCAGAACTTCATCATAGTACTATGTAAATTCGTCGATTAATATGCTAAACTTTGAAAAAAAAAACACTAAATTTTCATTTTCCGAAATACCTTACAAGGGGAAAAAAATCGTTTGAAAATCGATATTAATGAAAAGGAAAAAAATTAATTGGATGCTGCTTTATGTTTTATGAGAATATTGGCTTGCATCAGGATATAATAAACAAATTAAATGTATTTATTAATTTTTTAAATATTGTAAAAGGAATGCTCGTTTCGAAATGGTTTTTCATAGTCTTCTCTTTGTTCATGACCCTGTAGCAGTTGAGTTCATTTTAAAATTATCTTTTAAGTTGCACAGCTTTCTCTCTCGACATATTTTTATCATAATAACATTCATATCTAGGATACATTACTGGAACAGTACAAGTTCAATGTAGTATAATCCGGAGGTAGATTCTGTGTCAGTATATTTTAGGATAAAGCACACACAACTGAGTTAATAGGTAATTAGTTATACACTGTGAGGAAAAAATATAGGATAGTTCATCATTTCGGATCGTGTACCTTCGTCAAGAGACTGTGATGAATAAGTAAAGAATGAATTGTTCAGTAATAGACCTACTGTAGATGAAAAGTGTTGAAAAATGGACGGCTGAAGAAGGATTATAATGAAATTGCATGGCTTAGTGTTTAGAGTGTTGCATTCATAATCATGAGGTAGTGAGTTCGTTTCCTGGACCAGGCTGTGTACTGTGTTCTTGAGCAAGACACTTTATTTCATGTTGTTCCAGTTCACTCAGCTGTAGAAATGAGTTGCGATGTCATTGGTGCCGAGCTATATCGCCCGCTGCCTTTCCTTTTGGATAACATCAGTGGCATAGAGAGGGGAGGCTGGTATGCATGGGCGACTACTGGTCTTCTATATACAACTTTGTCCAGGTTTATGCCAAGGAGGGGAACATTCTAGGTCCAATCCAATTGTCATTCATGACCGAAGCTGGTCTTTAGCATTTTAATCCACGATGAAAGAGAAGTTTCGCAGAAGACAAAAATAAATTTTGAAAAAGGAGAAAATAAAGTGAAAGAATAAAACAATATTGAAGAGAAATTAATGAAATATTTTTCTGAATAGTTCGGCAGATTCAGAAAACAATGTGGAATCCATAACATTGGGACTGTTTGTGGAAGTTCGAGTCAGAATGATAGTGCAACAGACAGATATACGACCAGAACATTTTTTTATTAAACGTAGTAGTTACGTTGGCGGTAGTAATGTTGAAATTATTTATTCATTTATTACCTTTGATGAATTTTGATGACTCGGGATTGTTCTGGAAGCGAAAGATTAATAAAACTTTGTTGATGAAGAAATTAAATTGGTAACTTGACGTTATAGGGACAACAACAGAAATCACTCAACTTAGCTTTCACCAGATAATGTCGATAGCAGATGACGAGAATTCTGGAGAATTGCTTGATTACAATGATGTAGCCTTAAATGAGGAAAGCATTTTAATTTAATTTGTATTTTTCTTTCAGGTTTTGTTTTATTCTTTCACTATTTATTTTTTGTCAGGTTTCTGTATTTTTGTTATTTCTGTGAAGAACGAGATTTTACTGCATTAAATCGAATTATAAAACCCAGTATTCGAATATTTGTAATCAGTTATCAACCGCATAATATCAAGAAACGAATTATCCAAATACACACTAATTAGGATTTTCAAGCATTTTTTTCTTTTTCTTTTTTTCTTTTCTTTTTTTTTCTTTTTTTTTTTTTTTTTTTTTTTTTTTT
>NC_068989.1:14124178-14124753 GCF_001194135.2 Octopus bimaculoides
CACACACACACACACACACACGCACACACACACACACACACACACATATAGACATATACATACACTTGCAGACATATACTGCACGTACTTAAATGATGTTTTACAGTCTCGTATTCATTACAGACATAATGTATATGTGTGTGTGTGAGTTGGTGCGTGTGTGTGTGTGTGTGTATGAATCTATGTAAGCAACTTTGCAATTATGTATGCGTATATATCTATATGTGCATATATGTATATATGCACTATACAAATATATGTATGTGTGTGTATGTGCATATATGTGTGTGTATATATATATACATTTGTGTGTGTGCGTACGCACACACAGGCATACAGAGACAAAGACACACACACACACTCACACACATAAGCGCATGTTTACTCACACAAACTGCACCTCATATCAGTTTCGTACATAATACATGCAAACAAACAAGTTCAGAGATGTAAACATATCATCTATGTATACGTAAATAGATACATGCCTACTCACATAGGAAAAGACACACACACATGCACCTGCTTTTGTGTATCCATTAGATATATAACATTTGCTCGCTTGTATCCATTAT
>NC_068989.1:14125570-14126252 GCF_001194135.2 Octopus bimaculoides
ATCTATTTTTCTACCTATCTAGCTATCTGTCTCTATCTATCTATTACATATATATATATATATATATATGGGAGAATATACAAAAAATAACAACAGACGAGGACAGGTGGTGTAAATAACAAAAGTATATATTAGTATGACGCTCGGGAATACGGAAAGTCTTTGACGTTTCGAGCTACGCTCTTCAACAGAAAGAATACGGAGACAAGGAGAAAAACACGACATACAGAAACACACGCATATAGATACAAATGATTACATCGTGCACGCATATGCACCTATCATTCACCCAAACGTAAACTCTGACAGGAACACTTACCCTGCACATACATAAACACTGCCACACAAAAAAAGCCAAGCGAACTACATAACACAAAATTGTAATAACATAGACGATCAGTGTTTGAAAACCCAAATCCCACAGAGACGACCGATTCTGTACAAGTATATGACTCAGACTTTTATAACTCGACAAACAAATACTAATTAACACTGTGTCGGGTGGAGGAAGGGTAGGGGACGGGTGGGGAACGGGTAGTAAAATCGTGGTGTCGGGTGAGGAAGAGACGGAGAGAGAGAGAGAGAGGGAGTGAGCAAATAAACAACGCAAAAGATTTGACAGATGTGCTGTTGCATATGAAGACAAAAAAAAGAAAACACTTGTTGACTCTTTAGACAGGTG
>NC_068989.1:14126699-14131001 GCF_001194135.2 Octopus bimaculoides
TGTGTGTGTGTGTGTGTGTGTGTGTGTGTGTGTTGATATACAGTGGTGGAAGACACAGCTGAAAAAAAAATGTTAGCTTCGCTAACCGCTAATCCGCTAACTAAAAGAGTTAGCATTGCAAACGCTAAACCGCTAAACAGGCAAAAACTAAGATAGCGGTAACGCTAACTGATAATCGCTAATTTTTGTCATATGAATTTAGCTTCGGTTTCGTTTTTTAACTCTAAAACCCTTAAAAACAGATCTAGAGAGCTGAAATTTTCGTATTGTAGATTAGACATAGAGCTTTCCAAAAAGGTATAACATGTCAAGATCAGATGATGGTCAAAGGTGTATGCAAATAATTAAATGAACAAATGAAATTAAACATTAGTTTTTCAGTCAACATACATTTTATTTACAGTACAAAGAGTATTAAACCAATCGAAAAGGTATAGTACAGCATAGGTATCATACCAAGATCAGATGATGATCGAAGTGTACTACGCTGGCTGGGCCTTCTCTATCGCCTCGACGTGATGCTGGTTGCCCTTCATAAACATCCGTCTCTCAAAGTTACCATCTGAAAGAGTGGCGCGCTTGGCCCTCAAAATACCTTTACCTATAGAAAGGCGGCGAGCTGGCAGAAACGCTAGCATGCCGGGCGAAATGCTTTAGCGGTATTTCGTCTGTCTTTACGTTCTGAGTTCAAATCCCGCCGAGGTCGACTTTGCCTTTCATCCTTTCGGAGTCGATTAAATAAGTACCAATTAAGCACTAAGGAGTCAATCTGATCGACTTACCCCATTATGTAAGCGCGTAGCTTAGTGGTTAGGGTGTTGGACTGATGACTGTAAGAGTGTGGTTTCGTTTCCTGGACCCGGCGATGCGTTGTGGTCTTCAGCAAAACCCTTCATTTAACATTGTTCTAGTCCGCTCACATGGCAAAAGGGAGTAATCCTGTGACGGACCAGCGTCCCATCCAGGCGGGATGTTTACACGCCATGAAACCGGCAAACCAGTCCTTATGGGTCGGCATGATCCCAGAAAGTAACTTGGCCTTTTTTTTACTTACTCCATTCCTGGAAATTGCTGGCCTTGTGCCAAAATTTCAAACTAATATATACAACATTTATAGTTGTCTGGTTGAGCATCTGTATTTATACTCGGTCGAAATGTTATAGTTCCATCCGGAGGGAAAACGTGCTGAATGCAGTTCCTGTAGAGAGTCGACATACGCCTGCCTTCTTTCAACTTTTGCTATTTACAATTTGAAAAGTAGCTAAAGCGCCTTTCCTACGTTAAGAAAACTGTCGGGAATCCGCTGGAGCTGACTACTGAGTTTTCGTCCCCTTATTTTTTGTTTATTTATTTATTTATTTAGTTAGTTTAGCTGATCTTGCATATTTCTCCTTCATATCAAAGTTATCGATTATTACCACTTTCCTACATAGAGTTGTAGTGTTGAATAACCCAGCTGGCTAAATGTGTGTGTGTGTGTGTGTGTGCGTGTGTGTGTGTGTGTGTGTGTGTGTGTGCCTTCTAAGTAGTAAAAAAAACTTTTGAATTATTGCATATTCACTATTTGGGGATTTCGATCAGTGAGATTATTCTTGAAGCATTACTATTTTCTGAAGCACAAAAACTGATTTTTAGGGTTCATACGCTTTTCTTTACATATTTTTTGTTGTTTGTTTGTTTGTTTGTTTTTGTTTGTTTTTTTGTTTTTATTTGTTTTTTTGTTTTTTGTTTCTTTTTGGGCTGTTTTTTTTTTTTTTTTTTTGACAACTCTTGATTCCTTTTCTGCTCTTCTGTTTGTGTTTTTTTTTTTTTGTTTTTTGTAAAAGTTTTCTGTTCAACTGAGGTTTTTCGTTGCCCATGATCTGTTCATTTAAACAATTTGAGACCTTTGTTCGTTGACTTATCAGAACTGTTATATATCAGGAGTTCATGCTTTTGCGCAATTTATCTTCTCTATCAAGCAAAAATTTAATGCATACAGCTTGCGTTATTAGCATAAATTGCTTCAGTTTCATGTCAATGCTAGAGAGATTTTCGGACTGGTTCTGTTTGAAGATTTCTATTTTAATTGATTTCCAGTGAGCCTTGCGGATATGCAGGATGAATAAAGTGAGTTCTGCCTGTCAGGTATATAGCTACACTTTCCTTTGAACTGTACATTGTTAATTCTTTTATGTTATAATCAGTGAAAATCGCAAACGTCACCTTCACTTTATGTATAATAAGTTGTTTTATATCTGAAGTAGATATATAATGTTAGTTGCTGCGGGTTGGTTAAAATATTGTCCCCTGAACAATTCGCTGGTAAGGTCAAGTAAAAATTCTTCGAGCTTATGTGGTCTTTTTGACAGTATGTGGTCTTTTGTGCACTTGAGATTGGAGAAGCTGAGATCACCCAAGAGAACACACGTCCACATACGCGCACAAGAGCAAACACATCCCAAAACATAGATAGACTCAGACACATACTTACATACACAAACACACACTCACTTAAGCAGATATTCATGTTTGTACACAATTATAATATACATACATACAGGAACAGAACCAGATATATACGCATATACATATATGGAAAGCTGAGTAATGAGGAAACGCAAAAAGTTTAAAGATGTCGTTAAGGAAATATACTTCATAAGGTGAGAGAAGAAAAGATGAGAGAGAGAGAGAGAGAGAGAGAGAGAGAGAGAGAGGAAAGAGTAATGGGCAAAATTGTATAGCTTACAGAAAATTATTATTAGGTAATGGGTAGATACTATTTGAAAAAACTGAAAGTATGTTTTTTTCCCAGTGTGTACACCTGTAAACTTACTCCGTAAACCTGTTTACCAGGTTATATTTGGAAAAGAGAATAAAAAAATTGCTCTTCCGTACAAAGAGGACAGAAAGATTTCCCTTTATCATAAGGAAAAGATCTCGATAAAATTTTCCATTCTAAAGAAAATAATATGTTAGAGTCTTTGAGATGCCAGATTAGTTTACTAAGTCCAGTGGAGTTACACTTTCGATTGTATTTCAAGGTAGAGAAATGGTTAGCCAGTCTGGATTTCAGAAACGGAAAGGATAAACCTATAGTAAAAACATATTTGTTACCAGAGGCAACCTTGCATTGGTATACGGTATTTTTAATTCGGCAGTTTCCATTTAGGACACATGTTTTATTGGGGCCACAATTGCAAATGCTGGTTACATTGATGTTATTATTTAAGGAGAGATTATCGTTAATATTATTGTTAGTGTTAATAAGGTTATTAGAATTATGAGGAGAGAAATTGTAACCTCTTGGAATACGGCTGTTATGTGAAGATATAATCTGTGAGACGTCGTTGGTAACCTACTCTGATACGGTGTGTGTTGAAAATCGAGAGGTACGTTGAAATAATAGAGAAGTTTCTTTCTATAGCTTGACGATATAAGAGGGAAAGGTTACTTTTTACTTGTTTACCGTATGGAATAATCAACCAAATATTTTTATTAGGGTTGTGCGATACTTTGCGAGATTTATTATTTAAAAAATCTAGTGTTATTACTTTAGCGGAAAAAGGAAGAGAAATCACAGTTACTTCCCTTCGTTTATTTTTAGGATTACGGGGGTAAGGAAAATGGTTATTTTGACGAAATTGGGTATTATTTGGATTATTGAGCACGATAAGTATTCTTGTTGTTATTGTATCTATTACTGTTATTATTGTTACTACTACTGTTATTGTTATTAGTATAGTTGGGGGCCAAGGTGGTTATAATATTTAATTTGTTCCTTATATCCTACTTTATGTAAAGCTGGGTTATAAAAGTCAGCGTTGTTATTGAAAACGGTTTCGTTGGCGGTTAATTTATATATACTAGTATATAATATATACTAGTATATAATATATACTAGTATATAATATATAGTAGTATATAATATATACTAGTATATAATATATACTAGTATATAATGCAAGAAATTTAATACAAGCTGGAATTTTGAGGAGATTGTAGCATTATGCACGAGTGTGAAAATAATACGAGAGGATAAAACGTTTTATTAATTTCAATTAAAAAAATCTGGGGTATCATAATATTCAAGACCTCCTTGTACCCAAGTAAATCCAGAATACATTTGCATGTGTTTGTATTTGTGTGTTTGCGTACGTATATGCTAATATATGAATATAAATACCCGTGTAGTTATCCTTATAGGGATATATATGTATACATGTACACACACACATGCACATATACACACACACACGTATATATATTGGACTCCTACCATATATATATATATATATATATATATATATATATATATATATA
>NC_068989.1:14131457-14134622 GCF_001194135.2 Octopus bimaculoides
TATGTATGTATGTATGTATGTAAATATATAAGCACACATGCACACACATTAGAAAGGATTTTGTGTATGTATGTATATATATATATATATATATATATATATATATATATATATATACACACATATATATGTATGTATGTATGTATGTAAATATATAAGCACACATGCACACACATTAGAAGGGAGGGTCTATGTGTGTTCGCAAGGGCTATGCATTATGTAAATGTTATTTCCGTTATGCTTGTCTTCTCGTTCATAGTTGTAGGCAATACTGCTACCATTGTTAATTGTTATTGGAACGATTATTGTTTACACTTGCTGTTACGCCACTGTTCTGCACGCCGCCATCACTTTGGTGACGTCACCAGCCTCGCTTTCGTTAGCTGTATATGACACTGAAATGCCTTACTTCCATCTTTAAATCTATATATTTTCATCTCCTTTCTGTTATCGTATTCTCCCCTACTTTTTTTCCCTTTTTTATTTTGCACTATTTTTTCTCTTTCTTCTTATCTCTATTTATCAATTTATCTATGCATCAATCTATCTGTTTTTCTCTCTATTTATCCATTTATCTTTGTGTACACAATTCACTGCACAGCTGTTAAAAATATGTGTCTGTAGATCGCGTTGTGTAGTTTAAGATTGCCAATGACAGTACAAGCCTTTCTGGCATGGAGAAAAAGTGATTTGATAGCGATGATTTTTTTTTTCAATTTTTATCTATTCGTGTTTCAGTCATTGGACGCCTACCATTCTGGAGCACTGCTTTGAAGGGTTTAGTCAAACAGAAAGAACCCAGTATTTATTTTTCGAAGTCTGGTATTTATTTTATCGATCACTTTCACCGGGCCGCTAATTCGCAGAAACATAAACAAACTGTCCGCCACCTTTTGACAACACCAGTTGTCAAGCGGTGACGGACAGACGCGAATGTAAGACAAACACACAGGCACACACCCACAAAGCATAAATACACACACAAACACACACATACACATATACATACACACACATACACACATGCACAGAAACACATACGCGCACACACATATACACGCACACACATACACACACGCATACACATATATATAGTGTAATCAGGCGCAGGAGTGATTGTGTGGTAAGTAGCTTACTTATCAACCACATGGTTCCGGGTTCATTTCCACTGTGGCACCTTGGGCAGGTGTCTTCTACTATAGCCTCGGGCCGACCAAAGCCTTGTGAGTGGATTTGGTAGACGGAAACTGAAAGAAGCCTGTCGTATGTATGTATGTGTGTATGTGTGTGTCTGTGTGTTTGTGTGTGTGTGGCGTGTTCCCCCAACATCGCTTGACAACCGATGGTGGTGTGTTTACTTCCCCGTAACTTAGTGGTTCGGCAAAAGAGAACGATAGAATAAGTACTAGGCTTACAAAGAATAAGTCCTGGGGGTCGATTTGCTCGACTAAAGGCGGTGTTCCAGCATGGCCGCAGTGATGGTAATGCTGCTGCTGTTGCTGGTGACAATGGGGATGATGATGATGATGATGGTGATGACTACGATGCTGAAGGTGATGCTGGTGTTGTTGTTGTTGGTTGTGGCGCTAGAGCTGCTGCTGCTGATGATGATGATGATGCTGGTGGTGCTAGTGATGTTGATGATGATGATGATGATGATGACGATGACGATGATGGTTGCTGTTGGAGCTATCGAACGCACCAGAACTGACGTCGTTTCTAATAAACGCAAAGAACAAAGAAACAGTTTTCGATGTGTGAAGAGAGAGTTGTTGGATCGTTGCAGATCTAAAGTAAACGGGTGGAAGTTACGGGTGTATAATTAGCATAACGACAGACGGGTGTCGTTGTTCATATTATCGCATAATCGTGATCACAGCTTAGAGGGAGGAGCTCATCAATATGGGCTCAGTTTTATTGTTGCTTGTTTTCTGGTTGTTTTACTGTTGTTGTTGTTGTTGTTGTTTTATTGTATTATTGTTTTGTTGTTTTCATGATGTTTTTGCCGTTGTTGTTGTTGTTGTTGTTGTTTTTCTTGTTGCTGAATTTAATGAAATGACGATGGCGATGATGCTGATGACGGTGGTGGCGGCGGCGGTGGTGGTGGTATCCACTACTACGACACCGATGACGATGATGATGACGATGGTGATGACGACGACGACAACGGCGATGATGCTGATGATTATGATGACTATGATGGTGATGGTAATGATTATGATGATGACGATGATGATGATGACAACGACGACGACGACGACGACGATGATGATGATGATGATAACGACCACGACCACGACGATGATGATGATGATGATGATGAAGCTGCCCGTCGTAGTAGATCTGGCAATTGGGATTACGATCGTGAGCCGAACAGCCTAACGAGTTAGCCACACCGCTTCACACAACAACAACAACAACAGCAACAACAGGTTTTGCATTCTTTAAACGTTTGCAATCAACAGCAATTAGCGGTTAGTACGACGCACATTGAGAAGCAGGAAATGGAAAGTGGGGTTACCACTTACAGAAGACATTTCTGCGCCAACCAAGCGAAAGATGATCCCCAAGTAAAGATCCGGGACCTAAGATGAATCAGACATTTTTTCATATCAAATGTAACAACAATTTCAATAAAGAAAGACAGAATAATGATAATAATAATAATAACATCGAAAAATACCTTAGGAATGAGAACCCAGGTTCGAAATTTCCCCCAAAGGCACCTGATGAAGGCTGGCGGGTGTATCAGCCGAAACGTGTTACCAACAAACAAGATGAGGACAAATATCCGTCAAATGTAAATAATGTAAACAATGTAAAGAAAAATAGATTGTACAATCGCATTTGAGATTCTTGTTACTTTGCATGGACAAGAAAGGTTATTGGAAGCACACACAAACAAACGTGTGTTTATAGAGAGATAGGGAGAGAGAGACAGAGAGACAGAGACAGAGAGACAGACAGAGAGGCAGACAGACAGACAGACAGACAGACAGAGAGAGACAGAGAGAGACAGACAGAGAGAGACAGACAGACAGAGAGAGACAGAGAGACAGAGAGACAGACAGACAGAGAGAGAGAGAGACAGAGAGACAGACAGACAGAGAGAGAGACAGACAGACAGACAGAGACAGAGAGACAGACAGACAGAGAGAGAGACAG
>NC_068989.1:14134804-14136781 GCF_001194135.2 Octopus bimaculoides
GATAGATAGATAGATAGATAGATAGATAGATAGATAGGTTTGTGTGGTGTGTGTGTATGCGAAGGCGGCGTGGTTTAGTAGTTAGGGTTATCGGCTCCAGGTCGTAAGGTCCTAAATACGATTCCTGGCGACGCGTTGTGTCCTTTAGCAAGATACTTTAGTTCACGTTGCTTGAGTCTACTTAGCTGAGAACCACGTTAAAGGTACACGTGTTTGGCGATTGCCAAGACATTTGCACGTTGATTTCACGAGCAAGCTGTTTCATTGATCGAATCAGTTGCAAGGAACCCTATTCGTCGTAACCGACGGAATACCAGTGTGTGCATGTAAGCGTATGCATCACTAGTAAATATCTGTGATATTAGCACACTAATACATGATCTTTATGATTATATCCCATCCTCCGTAGGGTGAGAGGCTAGATGGAAAGCCTACGAGGCGGTCTTCCCCGAGAGATGCTTTTATTCGGGGTTACTTCGGGGTTCTCTGTACAAACGTGAATAGGCTATATTGAAATTAGCATCCATTTTAGCATCGGGACATTACGCACGGATTTCGATAAGAGAGAATCACTGCAATACATCGTATGTTTTGTGGAGTTGCGAGGAAGTGACAGTAATTCAAGGGCTGCTCCGATCGCTATGCCACAACCCGTTCTTCAATGGCGTGCCAGTGAACCATCTTGGATGACACTGCGTTCTGCTCTCAGGTCTATTTTTTCCGAAGTTACCGTGGGGTTTTTTCCGTAGGTTTTTCTTTCCATGGATAACCCTAGTCAGTGTAATATTTTCTCCCCATTTTGGGAATTCCTGCTGTTAAAACGTTACCTTGTTATCTCTTCGTGTACCACATCCCAGTGGAGGCGCAATGGCTCAGTGGTTAGGCAGCGGACTTGCGGTCATAGGATCGCAGTTTCGATTCCCTGACCAGGCGTTGTGAGTGTTTATTGAACGAAAACACCTAAAGCTCCACGAGGCTCCGGCAGGGGATGGTGGCGAACCCTGCTGTACTCTTCCACCACAACTTTCGCTGACTCTTACTTTCTGTTTCTGTTGTGCCTGTAATTCAAAGGGTCAGCCTTGTCACACTGTGTCACGCTGAATATCCCCGAGAACTATGTTAAGTGTACACGTGTCTGTGGAGTGCTCAGCCACTTGCACGTTAATTTCAGAAGCAGGCTGTTCCGTTGATCGGATCAACTGGAACCCTCGACGTCGTAAGCGACGGAGTGTCAACAACAACACAACAACAACAACAACCACATCCCAAAACGTTTTCGATTGCTATCGATCAGTTTTGAAAAGAAAAATTCTACATTGTACTGTCCCCTCTGTGTTCGGCCCAGCGTGACCTAATAAAGAAATCTATGTTGCTCAAACAAATTCTCTGTATTACTCTACCCAACACAAGATTACTTATTAGATGCGACCTTTAACGGGAGACGTAAGGAAACAGATCAGACAGCGGAGTTTAAGGAACAATGCGGTGGGGAACGATACGGTTTCGTTTATTTAAAAATCATTGGTAATAAGTGAGTGAAAGAATAAAGAGCTAGACCAGGAAATCACTAGACATATGACAGCCTTAATTACCCGAGAGAATTAGATAAGCATCGCTAAGTTGTATATTGAAGAAACTCAAACTCTCAATAGTTTGACATGCAGTCTGATAACTATCGCTCTAAAGGGTTAGAATAGTTGAGTCGGGTTTCGGGTTTCATTATTCTGCCCCACAAATACACAAACACGCATGCATTATGTGTAAATGAATATGAATAAACCGCGTGCATATGTATGTATGTTTGTATGTATGTGTATATGTGTGTGTGCGTGTGTGTATCTGTATATATCTATATACATATTCATATACATAAGCATAAACATATATATATATATATATATATATATATACATATTAGTGCGTTTGTATGCGTGTTTGCAATGCATGTGCTTGCCCTATGTGTGTGTGTGTATATAT
>NC_068989.1:14136791-14137562 GCF_001194135.2 Octopus bimaculoides
ATATATATATATATATATATATATACATATATATATATATATATGGATATATATAGGTATATATTTATATGCAAATATATATGTATATATATATACACACATAAACATGCGTAAATATATACATATGCCTATCTATGTATATGCACACACGCACACTAATAAGCACATAGGTGTATAAACACACACACTCTCACACATATATACAAATGTGTGTATATATATATAATATACACATACAATACATATATACAGATAGATATAGATATAGATATTTGTCGGTTACAGAAGGAAAATCTTGCCCGTTTAGTGCGCGTTTTAGGTGTAACTTAACGCTGGTTTTGCAGTCAGCAATTTTGAATAGGTTCTCAAATAAACACGTTAAATAGCTTCATACCAAACTGAAAGCTGAGGTCCTTTGATAAGCGAGGCCTTCATACCTCGCCAAATTGAGTAACACAATGCTAGATAGATAAGACGAAAATAGGGTCGTTGCTAAATGAGGGTTATGGAAACGGCGCAGCAGACAGGAAAGAAACAATGAACAGAAAAATGAACAATACGAGTTTACTAATATAGTAAGCCAATATAGACAGTCTATTAAATGCAAAAACAACTTCCGTTGAGCAACTGTCAAAACACGTGGTATGCGGCAGCATTAGCAGTATAGACATACATACATACATACATACATACATACATACATACATACATACATACGTATATGTGTGCGTGTACATATATATATATATATATATATATATATATATATAT
>NC_068989.1:14139276-14140052 GCF_001194135.2 Octopus bimaculoides
TATATATGAGCATGTCTAGATATGCAAGTATATGTATGAGAATACATACATGCATACATACATACATACATACATACATACATACATACAAACATACATACATACATACATGCATAAATACATACAAACATACATACATACATACATGCATAAATACATGCATACATGCAAACAAACAAAAATACCCTGTTGTTGTTGTTGAAATTCCAATTAAGGAGTCTTGGATCTAGGTTAGAAAGAAGTTCTTTTTCTATTGGCAAGAAATCGTTAAATAAACTAAATAATGACATACATACATACATACATACATACATACATACATACATACATACATACATATACATGTACTAATATACTAATATACGTATATATAAAATATACGAGGGTGTGTTGAAAAGATCCTGACTGAGTAAAAGAAAGTACAGGAGTATCAGTTAATTATGATTTTATTCAACATATTCCTCTTCTCAGATTAACACTCTGCAGTGGTACTTCAGTATTTTCCTAAGCCCTGTAAAAGATCTCAGAAGGTTATGCCTCCAACCGGGCCTTTCGCGATACCGTTAAGGCCAGCATCTTTTCAGTGTGTGTCTGCGAGTGCATGTATGTATTCTTATGTCTAGAGTCAATGTCTGTAAGTCTAAGTGGATGAATAAACAGGTAAAGTTCTTCATCGTCATAAGTCGAAACATCTGTGTGTGCATTTGTGTATGTATCCACATGTTAGCATAAGTGTTCACATATATATATCTATATATATATATATATATATATAT
>NC_068989.1:14140287-14141687 GCF_001194135.2 Octopus bimaculoides
TATATATACATATATATATATATATATATGCTTGTGTACGCTTCCATGTTAATACAAACAGGAAAATGTTTATGGGGTAATATTCAAATACACGAGTGCACTGCTTTTGTAGGCTGCTGTGTAAATTTGTAAGTTTAAATGTATGTACGTGCCAACTCTCCGTGAACGTTATGTAATACATTCTCATTATCACCGTTTTCATCGTACTCCTTCGTTCCCTGTCTGTCTGTCTGTCTCTCTCTCACTCTTACTCTCTCTATATATATATATATATCTATCTCTATCTATCTCTATTTCACCTCTTCCATTCTTTCATGTACCTTACACTCTACACTATCTTCACCCATATCATTGGGGATTTTTTTCGCTTCTAATAAGCTGTCAGAATACGCGGAAAACTAGCGCTATGTTAGGAAGGTTAGAGATAGTCAGTTGTAACTGTAATATTAATCTGAACAAGATCGTATAAGCTCAGTTGCATCTACTAATAATGATAAGCCTAGAAACAAAATCTTCCATTTTTCTTTCTTTTTCCCCTCTTTCTTTTTTATCATTTTTACTGGTTGCCAGCGTGTTAGTTACATTTATAACTTAAGACCTTTACGACTGATGAGCGAACGGCACCAGTTTTATATAGGTAGGTTTGTTAACCTACTCAATGTCTTAACATTATTCACTACTGTTTCTGCTGTTTTTGCTGCTGTTGTTTCATCTCTTACATATTGCTGACTTATAATTGAGATCAGCGTTCTTTTTAATTTTGTGTATATAGAGTTTCTTCCTTTAAATTCTTCAGACTTCAGAGAGAATCAGGTTTTTGTTTTTTTACTTCTGTGTAATTTAGCAGTTCCATATAGTTTGATATTTTCACTCTCAGAAGCATGGATATCTCCCAAATTTATAAAGACATGTTTGACTTACTAATGTGATAGGTAAATGTGTCTAAGCAAACTCACCGTTGGTGTGTCGAGATAAATTATGAAACACACGATGGAATATATGAATGAAATTATATAAGACCCGACATTTTTTGTTTCTCATAAAACAAAATAACAAGTAAAGCAAAAAATATAAGGTTCCCATATATTTGGTACTTGGTCTCAGCAAAGTCAATTTCTTGAGAATTTATACAAATATGTATACATGTATAGCGGCACTCCGATATACATATATATATAGTGAGAATTTACAAAGAAACAAAATACGAAGACGGATCTGTTAACAACAAACAGATGTATCAATTTATCGCTCGGGAAGTGAGAAAGTCTTTTACGTTTCGAGCCTACGCTCTTCAACAGAAAGGAACACAGAGATAAGCAGAGAGAGAAAATAAAAAAGGTTTAGTGGCTAGCGATCTATCATGGCGAATACACACACACACACACACACACACACACACA
>NC_068989.1:14142666-14144694 GCF_001194135.2 Octopus bimaculoides
AGATTCAAACTCAAAAGTTTGCTTATGTTCAAATAGGGTTCAATGAAAATAAAAATACGAATACAAATACAATAGTGAAGAAATAAGTAAATAAAAATATATTTACTATACATACTTACATCAGTAAAAAGCTGGCAATCCTAAATCTATTTTGTATTAATCAAATAAGTAAAAGATAGTTTATTGGTCATATTTTTAAAATAAGTAGCGTTCCATTTATCTAAGTATCTTTAACAGTAATAAATAAATAAATTAATTAATTAATTAAAGAAATAAAGAAATAAAACAGAAAGGGAGCAAGGAAAAATTTTATAGGGATAAAACACTCATGTGTGGAATTTGTAATAAAATAAATAAAATAAGTAAAAAACAGAATAAAAGTACAGAGTTAAAGTTATTTGTATAAATCAGAGAGAAAGGAAAAATCTCTTATAGCAAAGATTTTTTTTTTTAGTTCAAGCGATGACATATCTGTGTGTGCAAAACTATAGTGGTCAAGGGGAGGTAAATATGGGTAGTTACTTTATCCAGGAATGATTTTAAAAATATATTGAAAAAGTATTATAAATAAAAATATGGGTTCTTTTTTAATATATAAAGGTTTGAAAAATAAATCTATCTGTATATATTAGTTTAATAAATACATAAAATAACTGGTTAAATAATATTAGTAAAGTAATACATGGGGGTGGGGAGAAAACAGGATAAATATTAATATTAAGTCAGAGTAGGGAGGAAAATTTACAAATTAGTCTTGATTATATTAGTAATAAGACGGAAACTGAAAGAAGCCTATCGTATATATATATATATATATATATATATATATATATATTATATATGTATGTATGTATGTATGTATGAGTGCGTATATGTTTTTTGTGTTTGTGTTTATCCCCCAACATCGCTTAAAAACCGATGCTGGTGTGTTTATGTCCCCGTAATCTAGCGGTTCGGCAAAATAGAACGATAGAATAAGTACTAGGCTTACAAAGAATAAGTCCTGGGGTCGATTTACTCGACTAAAGGCGGTGCTCCAGCATGGCCGCAGTCAAATGACTGAAACAAGTAAAAGAGTAAAAGAGTATACAAACCACTTCGAATATTATTTTAGCAAGTTTAAAATGATTTCTTTTGTGCCGTAAACCATTGACCATTTCTGTGGTGCTCCCTCCTCCCCTTGATACCCTAAGCACGTGCTTATTTTGTTTGATAGTTAATCCGGCGCTTGTTAAATGTTCTAATCGTCAAAATAAAATGTCACCCGAATCCATTTTTATATTTTGAAAACACCCAGTATTCATTCCTGCTAATTTCGACAAAGATTTCAACATAACACGCAGCAAATACATCACAGAGTCTTATTTTCCGCACATCGCTACCCATTCTGAACGGACAATGGCATATTTTGTCCGTTTGATGCACCGGTAAGTGTCTTTTGCGCCAGCGGACAGATTCAAAATAGCTTTGTTCAAACAGATGTGATGGCGACTACTTAACAACAACAGCAATTACAATAAGAATAGCGACAGCAGCAGCAACAACAGCAGAGATAAAAGTAACTGAAGCAACAACATCAATAACTTATATTTCATTGTGTTATGTGTTAGTACATTATCAGTCGTGTACATATGACAGTGTTTGGTATAGCTTTCGCTTTATTCTTAACGAATTGCAAGGTAGCGCAAACACACGCACGTAAAATTACACACATACACACACATACACAAAGACGTGTGAGTTTATGTGTGTGTGGTGCGATGCGTTTGTGCGTGTGTGGGGGTTGTCTCTGTGTACGAATGTAAACATCTGGGCAGGTAGGTGCGAAAAGAGCAAAGCAACAAAAGCAAAGAAGAGAGAGAAACAAAATGGAGACGAAAGTTTAGGAGCAGATAGCTGAATAGATAAACATATTTATCGCCGAGATATAACCATGTATAATGATGTGTACACGTGCTTACAATTACGTATACGCACATGTATGCAATCACGCATATATGTATATATATACATATATATATATATATA
>NC_068989.1:14145683-14147563 GCF_001194135.2 Octopus bimaculoides
ATATATATATATATATATATATATATATATATATATATATATACACACACATATATATATATATATATATATATACACACATATAAATATATATTTATGCGTACGTACAAATATATATTCATATACACGCGTAGTAACTAGGCACACATACACAGCATATTTTAATTCGTATAAACGAGTTATTTACCAACTGACTGTGATTGGGGTTAGCCAAGGCCACGACCACTCTCTGTGTGAGTGAAATAAATGGAATGACAGAACATACAATATATTAAACAAAAAAAATATGGCTATATTTTTTTAAGGGTACATTCGCATGGTGTGTGTATATGCGTGTGTGTAAATCAAAAATAAAACCAGGAAAATGAAATTTTAAAAATCAATAAGATGTACACAGTGAATGTATTACAATTGACGCTCAGTGAAAATTTGAGATGGGAAAATATGAGTGGAAATGACGCTTCGAGCATGGCTCTTCGTCAGAAAGAGGGAAAAACTGTCTAGTGAAGAGGAAAAGGAGAAAAATGTCTGGAGAAAAGTACGTGTGTTGCTACATGGCCGGAAAATGCAGACATACATTTATGCTTATGCATTTAAGAGCGCCCATGTGATTTTGTAGACAAATATAGACATATAAAGATAGATGCGATTGGCTAAGAAGTTCGATACAACAGCAAAAGGAGAAAAGAACAGAAAATCTGGAGAAAAGGACGTGTGTTACTGCATGACCGAAAATGCACACATGCATGTATGTATGTATGTATGTATGTATGTAGCACGGGTACGCAGAAATTCCGGGATGATGTCCGGCGTGCTGAAAGACCACTGGGAGTGAGGCACCCCTCAGCTTTATTAAAGCGTATCTCCAGGAGAAGGTCACTCTGATATAAAACCAGATATACAGGGAATGGCATTGGACATTTTGGGGATCTTTGGTTTATGCTAGAGATCACGTCGCTCCCACATCCCTGAGCCTGCAACTCATATTGGCACCAGACATCTTGCTCCGGCTTGTCTCTGGATAATGTCAATAAAGTAGAGAGGGTCTATGAGGGTTGTGCAAGCCTTATTGGACCTAAAACTCTAAACAGGCATTGCCGACTTCTGCTCGATATGTGCGTTTCCCCCACCCCTATATATATTTATCTTATTTTTAGTATATATTATCATGTATGTATGTATGTATGTATGTATGCATGTATGAATGTATGTAAACATGTTTATGCATTGAACCTTTCGTTGGCCGGCGAGGTCCTTCGGGACCCCATCAGATTTTAAAAGTTATGCAACTTTCACATGTTTTACTAAAATGATTTTATATCTCATTACTTTTATTGTCAATAGTTTATGTATGCACATACAAATTTTGAGTTAAAAATTTCCAGTCATATGGATGTTATAGCATAAACTATGGTCATTGCGGTCCAACTGGATCCCATTGGCCTTCTGTGAAATTATTCTTTTTCTGTTCTTTTTCAGATATTCTTACGAACTATAAGTCAATTTTTGTACTGGTATAAATCGATATACTAAATAATTTTGCTTTATTTTATATTTAGTGTTATATGTATAGATGAGTTCAATTCCTGATAACGCGTGAGTGTGTGTGTGTATGTGTGTGTGTGTGCGTGCATGTGTGTGTGTGTGCCAATGCGTGTCTGTCTGTCTGTCTGTCTGTGTGCACGTGTGAGTGTGTGCATGTGAGTGTGTGTGTTTGTGTGTAAGTGTGTGTGTGTGTGTGTGTGTGTGTGTGTGTGTGTGCGAATGCATGTCTCTGTCAGTCTGTCTGAGTGTGTATATGTGTATGTATGTGTGCACGTGTGTGTGCTTCTGCGTGTCTGTCTGTCTGTGCGTGTGAGTGTGTGTGAGTGTGTGTATGT
>NC_068989.1:14148178-14151563 GCF_001194135.2 Octopus bimaculoides
ATAATAATAATAATAATAATAATGATAATAATAATGATAATAATAATAATAATAATAATAATGATAATAATAATAATAATAATAATAATAATAATAATAATAATAATAATAATAATAATATTAATAATATTAATAATAATAATAATAATAATAATAATAATAATAATAATAATAATAATGATAATAATAATGATAATAATAATGATAATAATAATTACTGCAACGACAATAATTGAGAGGTTCTTATTGAACATAAAGAAATGTCATCTCAGCTTATGTTTATTGTTCGTCTCTGTTGCGTGTGATTGGTGCGTGCGGCTGCCATATCTGTTGTGTGTGTGTGTGTGTGTGTGTTTCGTATGTGCGGTTTTTGTGTGCGCCGGTGTTCGTTTGGATTTATAAGCTTGTGTGTGAATGTGTGAATGTGTGTGTGTGTGTGTGTGTGTGTGTGTGTGTGTGTGTGTGTGTGTGTGTGTGTGTGTGTCAGATGTACTTTTTGAAAGGAGAAGAAGAAAGAAAAAAAAATTATAAAGTCAGAGGTGACTTGTATCAAATGACATTTATTTTCGAGGAAAAAAAATATCAAGGAATGATTGTTAACATTCGTTCGTAATAATAATATTGATGATGATGATGATGATGATGATGATGATGATGATGATGATGATGATGATGATGATGATGATGGTGATGATGATGATGATGATGGTGATAATGATGGTGATGATGATGATGAGGAGGAGGAGGAGGAGCAGGATGAGGATGATGATGATCTTTTCTACTATAAGTATAAGGCGCGAAATTTGATGGGAAGGGATAATAATAATAATAATAATAATAATAATAATATTGATAATAATAATAATAATAATAATAATAATAATAATAATGATAATGATAATAATAATAATAATAATAATAATAATAATGATAATGATAATAATAATAATTATGATAATGATAATGCTAATGATAATAATAATAATAATAATAATAATAATAATAATAATAATAATAATAATAATAATAATAATAATAGTGGCAAGAGTGATCGGTTGGGAGCTCTGTAGAAATCACGGCCTATAAAGAGCAAAAGCGTGGTATGAGGAAACTTCAGAAGGGGTCATCGAAAATGGGAATTACAAAATCCTGTGGGAAGCAATGATCCAGTGCGATCACTTGACCAGTCATCGGAAACCGGACACCGTTGTGGGGAATAAAAAAGAAAGAACATTTATGATAATCGATATAGCATTCCCCGGTGACACAGGATCAATGTGAAAGAAGAAGAAAAAATAAACAACTATGACGATTTAAAGTGGGAAATACGAAGGTTGTGGTAAATGAAGAGATTAGACGTGATACCAATAGTAATTAGTGCACTTGGAAGTATCAGAACTCGATTACCAGCATGGCTGAAAAAGACTGGTGCAAGTGTGAAGGTAGAACACCTACAAAAATAAGCATTGCTTGGAACTGCAAGAATTCTTCGCTGGGTTCTTGAAGCATGACCAGTAAACAAGTGCCATATTAGACTGCAATCGAGATGAAGACATTTCTAATGTAAGCAGAGTAAATAATAAATTCCGCATCCCAGAAATATAGAATTGAAAAATTAAAACAGTTTACAAAACATGGTGTTGCTCACACAGCATCACAGTCTAAAACTCTACAAGTACAAACAATTGCTAATTGTCTTATAAAGGACATGGACCAGAAACTTTACATTCGTCTCCCCTCACAACAGCTAACCCCATCAAATTCGCTTGATATTTTTCTTCTTTATTTCATTAAAATTGGCCATAAAGGCCTCATAGAGAAAAAGGGAAGCTGCGGGCTAGACATAGACATAATGTTATGTGAATGAAAAAAATGATGATTAATGAATAAATGGGGGGACCAAGCAGCGCCCGCCGATTGTCTGATCCCCTAAAACATTGTTCTCTTATATATGAGACAACAAGCCTCTTACACTGTTCATGGATACAAAAAGGAGGCATTACGCCTCTTACTTTGTTTAATAGAATGAAGTTTCAAACCCTTCCTCAATTCATAACATTGAGGCTTTTCAACTAATCCATATTCTTCCCCAGCATCGCTTGTGACCACATTTTCCGCCAACGCCCGTGTCTCATTTAAGCACAAATCGGTTGGCGTGTTGGCGTCGCCCGGCCACAAGCGATATTCCTTATTAAGCCTCTCCAACCTACGCAACACGGACAACGTTATGACCTCCACACCTATCTCCGGAGGCCATTCGGGATCACGTGTGCAGGTCAAAGTTGCTCCCTTATGGTGCTTTTCTAACATCTCCTCCACCTCTCCGCCTCTGTAGAAGATCAATAATTTTTCTTCCTCCAGGGACGAGGTAGTCTCTTCTGCCGCCAGCGGTGATATTTTTCTTCTAGTTTCACCTAACACTTTGCTCAAACTTGATTAAGTACACCTGTAATCAAAGGTGTTTCACCGGTGACTATCCTATCTTTTTAGTAGTATTTAGGAATATACAGGGTGTCCACAAAGTCTGGGTACACGGGGATTAACACATACTTTAAGAAATTATCATTTCTTATATTTAATTGTTTATGTTACGATTTTATTTACTCCGTGTACCCAGACTTTGTGGACACCCTGTATAATTAAAAACAAAATGCGTCCTTTCGTTTCTTAAAAATGTATTTTTAGGGATATTCGGCTGCAGAAGTCAAGCAATCACCTAGAAGCTCCCTTTTTGGATCGTGTAAACCGTAAACGGTTACTGAACTTAGAAAATAAAGGGACATCAGTTAACCTGCAAATGCCATTTCTAAAGCTTTATACCCAAGTTTAGGTGAATAATTGCTTCTACTCTAGGCACAAGGCCTGAAATTTTAGGGGAAGGTGCTAGTCGATTTCATTGACCCCAGTGCTCGACTGGTACTTATTTTATCGAACCTGAAAGGATGAAAGACAAAGTCAACCTCAGCGGTATTCGAACTCAGGAAGTAAAGACAGACGAAATGCCGCTAAGCATTTTGTCCTACGCGGTAACGATTCTGCCAATTAGCTTAAGTTAAAAATAAGAAACCAGAAGAGTGCTCCAGGGTGCTCAATCAATCTGCAAGCAATAGCAGCCCAAATATTCCTCAATTCACACTCGACCGTCACGAAAATAATGAGCTATATTCTTTACTTGTTTCAGTCATTTGACTGCGGCCATGCTGGAGCACCGCCTTTAGTCGAGAAAATCGACCCCAGGACTTATTCTTTGTAAGCCTAGTACTTATTCTATCGGTCTCTTTTTGCCGAACCGCTAAGTTACGGGTACGTAAACACACCAGCATCGGTTGTCAAGCGATGTTGGGGGGACAAACACAGACACACAACATACACACACACACACACA
>NC_068989.1:14152353-14153082 GCF_001194135.2 Octopus bimaculoides
TATATATATATATATATATATATATATATATATATATATATATATATGTACGTATGTATATGTATATGTCTGTCTGCATATGGTTGTTTATGTGTGTCTTTACGCTTGTTCGTAGGCAAATAAATAAATAAATATATATACATACATGCATACGTAGAGACATATTTGCATCCATAATTTATGCGTGTGCATATGTATTCGTATGTATGTATGTGTGTATGTATGTATGTATGTATGTATGTATGTATGGTAAAATCGTTTAATGGCGAAGGGTGTTAGGGATTCCGTTCTGCCATGACCAAAGGAGACTACAACTTTGGAACAACATTCTTACACTCTTATAACTTACATCTGGCTGTTAAAGCCTTTGATTCCTCGCTGTACTTGGACGGAGTGTGTGTTTCAAGGAAGTACACATCCCTGATTAGTTTTCCATAGAAATGGCGAGAACTGACAATGTTCTCTTTGTAATAATGTTGTCTTGGGATTTTGGTTCTGTAGTTAGATAATGTGGAACAGCCGTTACAGATGGCGCATGTCTCTGTCATGTGTATTTACATGGCTACAGAATTACAGAAATTGCTAAATCAGACATGACATGATATTGTCTTATAGTGCGTCTATGAAGTCAGTGCATGTACACACACACACGCATATACATATAAATATAAGCATGTGAATGTATGTACTTATATATATATATATATATATATATATATATATATATAT
>NC_068989.1:14155051-14157551 GCF_001194135.2 Octopus bimaculoides
TCTCTCTCTCTCTCTCTCTCTCTCTCTCTCTCTTTCTGCACGCGCAGGCGTATGTAGGGAGGATATTTGGCTCCAGTGCCAAAGATTACTGTCCCCAAAACAAGCTGGATGTCCAGTCACCCGCGCCAAATCATCAGCACCAAAACAGCTACGCCCAATAGTCTCGTTCCGAATCAATCATAACCGTTCGTCATAGTTCTACGGTTTCAAAGCCCGGTAAGCGTTATACGAATGCCTGGACAACAGTTTCATTGCACAACCTATTTTCACCTTGAAAAAAAACCCTGCTGATTACACTACTGTCTACGAAGGAGCGTCTCCTGAAAAGACAATGTGAACCTTGGGGCAGTGCACATTGGTTAAGTAAATGACTTTGGTAAATTAACCATAATATCCGATCTGAAATGATTTCAGGAAAGACAGGTTATCCAATGCTTTCTAAACGATGCTTGAAACCTCGCCATGGCGTCTGTTTGCACTCTAATCATGATAATGATGATAATGATGATAATGATGATAATGATGATAATGATGATAATACTTACTAATTAAACCAAAACGCTAGCAATTTTGAAGGGAGGAGGTAAGTGGAAACTGCTGACCTTAATGTTTGAATTGTACTTTATTTCATCGACCCCCAGGGGTTAGGGGTTTGAGTTAAGGTTCGGGTTAAGGTTTGGGTTAAGGTTTGGGTTACGGTTAGGAAACGGAAATTTAACTACGGTGGAATTTGAACTCAGAATTTAACAGAACTCAGAAACATGCACACCTACACACACATACACACATACGTATGCACACACAAATATACACACGGGTGTAATAAAAATACAAAAAAAAAGGACACAATACAAACGAAACAAGAGAGACAAACATACATTAATATATATATACACATGCACGCATACACACATATGTGTATGCATCTTTGCATGTTTGTATGTATGTATAACTACCCATGCATATATGTATGTGTTTATGTATGTATATATGTATGTAAGTGTGTATGAATGTGTGTATATATGTGTGTGTATGTATGTATGTATGCATGCAAGCATTCACCCCCCAAGCTCATACACACAGAGAATGGGTTAAGAAAGGAAAATTTTAGATAGCATGTAATATAAAATGGAGACAGATAGATGTCTGCAAATTCCTAAGTTTTGATAGATTCGAATTCACAAGTCAGGGTTTTGTTTTAAGTGAAACACCACTTAACTGACTTACTGTTTTCTACTCAATGTCCGGAAGTAGTAGTTGGGTAAACGATGGCGGATAATGCCACACCGTCACTTCCGTTTCTAGCTTTCACAGCTTGCGGTAATGATTGCGCCCTTTCGTCACAGCTCCAACAGCGAAACAACTAATACAATTAACTGTATGACATTGATTAAGGGCAAACACACTTCACCTTAAGGTTCAACGACAAACGCTGCCCCGTTTTTTTCTCGTTGTTTTTGCTTGTTAGTTTAATATATTTCTTTCTCTAAGTTCATGTTATGTAGAAACTACACGCACATGACCACAATGACACACAAACAAAATAAACTCACTCTCTCTTTCTCTCTCTCTCTCTCTCTCTCTCTATCTCTCTCTATCTCTCTCTCTCTCTCTCTCTTTCTCTCTCACTCACTTTTCCTCTCTATCTGTTCCTATCCTTCCGCTGCTCACTACCTATCACTAACTTTTCTCATTTATCTATCTAACTATTTATCTATCTGCAGAGGCGTGATGGCCCAGTGGTTAGGGCAGCGGGCTCGCGGTCGAAGGAATGCGGTTTCGATTCCCAGACCGGGCGTTGTGAGTGTTTATTGAGCGAAAACACCTAAAGCCCCACGAAGCTCCGGCAGAGGATGGTGGCGAACCCTGCTGTACTCTTCCACCACAACTTTCTCTCACTCTTACTTCCAGTTTCTGTTGTGCCTGTAATTCAAAGGGTCAGCCTTGTCACACTGTGTCATGCTGAATATCCCCGAGAACTACGTTAAGGGTACATGTGTCTGTGGAGTGCTCGGCCACTTGCACGTTAATTTCACGAGCAGGCTGTTCCGTTGATCGGATCAACTGGAACCCTCGACGTCGTAAGCGACGGAGTGCCAACAACAACAAGTATACGTATATATGTGGTTTCATTATTTTCAGTGGATGCAGCATTATATAGATGCGGATGAATTGTTTTATGGTTTCGATTTATTAGAGAACCCTTATTAAGAAGTGTTTTATCTCATACATAAGATTTGTGTATTTAAAGCTTCGTTAGTAGGCGAAAATTTAAACGCATGTCTAAGAATGAATATTGCGTATCTAGGAGGACACACCCTATCACTATCCATGCATAACCATTTGTGTGTGTATGTGTGTGTGTATACTGAGAAGCTATATATGTTTTTTATTTCTTTTTTCTACGTTTCAACGTAAGGCTCGAGGTGTTATGGCCTAAATTTAGAGTACTGCTATGTCGGATTGTAAATGTATTGAAAGAAATAATTTTGGCTTCAAA
>NC_068989.1:14159446-14164088 GCF_001194135.2 Octopus bimaculoides
GATATATCGAAGGATTACTGTGCATATACTGACTACCCTTTGTCGTACAAGTGACGTTAACCATCAAAGTATCTTAAGTCTTATGAAAGAAACGCTTGATATTACCCAGAACTTATGAAACGAGGGCTAACAGAAAGTCTAAAAACAAGCACGGACATTTGAACAAACTTGTGAAAATGCTTTGGGCAGGCAAAGGGGGAAAGCACTGGTTTCTTGTATTCCGATACCGCCTCGCATTTATAGAGTATGATTAAATCGATAATATAGACTACACTAGCCGACTAATACTGTTTTTATCGAACCCGGAAGAATAAACGACAAAGTTGGTCTTAGAGGGATTTGAACTCAAAACATAGAGAGTCGGAACAACTTCACTGCTCTACTAAATCTAACGATCCGTCTCTATCATTTTCTTCTCCGCTCTGCCGATTCTGGTAATCTACGTTCGTTTATATTCACCAAAATTAATGTTAGCATAGTTGAATGGATAAAGTGCACCATCCAACCTTAATAAATTTAATCTGAATGCTATTCGCGGCAGTAATTTCTGTCTTGTGGAGAAAAAGGCGCATACGTGAGGCGCCACTTGCGGAGATGAGATACATCAGTTCTTCGATTATCAGTTCTCCTGGGCTGATGCAAGCGCTGTACTGTGTCGCCGATCAATGTACTTATTTTTACGTGGACTGAAACAAATTTAGATTTATATTCTTCATGGAATCCAAGCTGATCAAATTGCGATACAACCGAAAATAGTACCGAGATGTTATCGTATCAATGCAGACCCTGATCACTGCGTAGTGCACCAAATGACAAACTCGCTATGATAATAGCTTAACAAGCAAGACAAGGGTCGCGATGAAAGTAAGGAACCATGGTAACCATGGTAATAATGGTTTCAAATTTTACCACAACGGCAGCAATTTTGGGGGAGGGGATGAGTCGATTACATCGATCCCCAGTGTACATCTGGTACTTATTTTATCGACCCCGAAAGGATAAAAGGTAAAGTCGACCTCGGCGGAATTGGAACTCAGAACGTAGCGATAGGTGAAATACCGCTAAGCATTTCGTCCAACACGCTAACGAGTCTGCCAGCTCGCCGCCTTAAATAATAATAATAATAATAATAATAATAATAATAATAATAATAATAATAATAATGATGATGATGATGATGATGATGATGATGATGATGATGATGATGATGATGATGATGATGATGATGATGATATCAAGTAATGATAGTGTATTAGACTTGGTGTGCTTGAGACCGGGGACCACGTGTGAGCTTGTATTCCCACTGAAACTCCGATCATGAACTCTGCACTTCAACAACGACTAATGACTACGGCTACAGCATTTGTCAATTTACAAGCTGGACTTTTGCGGGTGCAAACAGAAACCTTACTTTGCCTGCTGGAACGTTAACATTGGTGAGGGACGTGGTGAACGCGTTGATCAGAGCCGGCTCAACCCATCACGAGTGAATGCTGCTACAAATACAAATAAGTATCATGCTGGGTACTGACCACAACAACAGTGTATCGTGCGAGCCACTGCCCACGATGATAGTGCGTCGGTGTACTGACTACAATGACAGAATATCAAGTGAGGCGCTGAGCACAATGATAATGCGCCAGACTATGCTATGCACTGACCGTGATAATAGCATAACAATTGAGTCTCTAACCGCGATGGAAGTACGTCAAGTTAAATACTGGCACCGCGATAACAGCGTAGCATGCAAGCTTTTCACCATGATGTTCAAGCCAGGTAGTGCCCGAGATAATAAAATGTCGAGTGAGACTCTGACTGTGATGATAATGAGTCAAACTAAGTATCGGCCCACGACAGCATATCGAACGAGCTTCTGACCATGATAATAGCGTTGTAAGCCAGACACTGAACGCGGTTATAGTACGTCAGAATAAATAGTGACTACGATAATGGCGTAGAAAATAACGCTGTATTTCGTCTGTCTTTACGTTCTGAGTTCGAATTCCGCCGAGGTCGACTCTGCCTTTCATCCTTTCGTACAGGGGTCGATCTAATCGACTGGCCCCCTCCCCAAAAATGTCGGGCCTTGTGCCTAGAGTAGAAAAGATTATACCGTCCTTCTTTACAGATGAGTAGACTGAATTGGTGAGCAGTAAGTGATTTCTTGAAGTCAGTAAGCCGAATGTAAACAATATAGTTTATGAAAACATTTGGGTTGTGGTAACGTATTTGTTTTTTTTTGGCACCTCTGCCATGTCATTACCAATTCCTGTATAGGTGGGTGTATATATTTATGTGTAACTAGATGAAGAAACAGAGACGCAGGGAAACAAAGAGAAAGACTGGAAGGCAAACGTAAGCAGATTATTCAGGAAAGAGACAGGCATATAGACAGACACTTAGATATATGAATATATAAAGAGAGAGAAAGAGAGGAGGAGGGAGAGAGAGGGAAAGAGAGGAGGAAAGAGATACAATCAATGTTAGACAGACACATAGGATAAGGAGGCGAGCTGGCAGAAACGTTAGCACACCGGGCGAAATGCTTTGCGGTATTTCGTCTGTCTTTACTTTCTGAGTTCAAATTACGCTGAGGTCGACTTTGCCTTTCATCCTTTCGGGGTCGATAAATTAAGTACCAGTTGCGTACTGGGGTCATTCTGAACGACTGGCCCCCTCCCAAAAAATTTCGGGCCTTGTGCCCAGAGTAGAAAAGATAGACACATAGGATACGTGTACTGACAGACGGACAGATGGATGGGTGGATGGACGGGTAGATGGACGGGTGGATGGATGCATGGATAGATAGAGGAAGAAAGGAAGAAAGAAAGAAAGAAAAAAAGAAAAAGGAAAGAAAGAAAGAAATATACTCAATGTTAGATAGGCAGATGAAGTACTGTGTAGATAGATAGATAGATAGGTAGGTAGGTAGGTAGGTAGATATTCGCTATAACAGCTAACATATTCATAATATTTGTATTAACAAGACTTCAACATATCAGTTAGTGAGCATCTCATGAGACGGTTTACTCCAAGCTGCGATCATCTTTCACAACAGATGTTTTATAATCTACCTTCATCTATCGCAAGCATTGTTGTATCAAGTAGCTGCAGTTCTGAAACCAGCTTTGTCTAACATTGCAACGTTTTCCTAAACAGGTGGTTTCCTCTCGCTAAAATAGCTTCTGTCTCAGTTGCTAGCAACACTCACAAAAATACACACACACGCACACACACATACATACACGCAAACGCACGTGTGTGTATGTATATATTTATGTGAAAGTGTGTTGTGTCCGTGAGTCTGGAATTAATGGTAAACCTATTGGGCTATATTGTTTACGTTATTTACATTTGACGGGTATTTGTCCTCATATTGGTTGTTAACGCAACGTTTCCCATAGGTATATGGCGTAGTGGTTAAGAGCGCGGGCTACTAAACCCAAGATTCCGAGTTCGATTCCAGGCAGTGACCTGAATAATAATAATAATGAGTGAATCGATTACATCGACCCCAGTGTTCATCTGGTACTTACTTTATCGACATCCAGAAAGGATGACAGGTAAATCAACCTCATTGGAATTTGAACTCAGAGCTTAAAGGCGGATGAAATGCCGGTAAGAATTTTGGCTGGTGTGCTAACGATTCTGCCATCTCGCCACCATATTTTAAATAAACATACCTAGAGCATACATATATAAGACATTCTTCCAGTCTAGTTTTAATTAATTATTTATTCATTAACATACTTTATTTGAAGGCTACTCTGATCTACAGATCATATCTAGAGATATTCAACCAAGATAATAATTTACAGATAGATGGGAGTATTGTCTTTATATACAATGTACAATATTATGTACAATATTATTTATGTATACTGGAACAGATGGTTCTAACTGACTAGTTACAATGCTGTATTCGCATTTTAGTAGTTCCGATTCCCCTCGTTAATCATTGCATGAAGCTGAATGCTAGAGAGAGGTGAAATAAATAGAATAAACTAGGAATACATTGTGTATGAATACAAGGTGTTTACATGTCTATACAAGCACTGGTCGGCTTTAGATCTATAAATGTATCCTGTAACACAATATAGCATATGCATGTGTATATAATATACACGTGCGTTTTTTCCTGACACTTTTCTCTTTTTTATCCCCTTCCCCCATCTGCCGTCTCTTCCTAATCTCTCCTGGATGTTCTTCTAGTATCCGACGAAGGACTAGTGTCCGAAACGTTATACGAGGAGGTGCTGAAAAGATCCTAGCTTTGAGTAAAAGAAAACACAGGAGGATCAGTTAATTATGATCTTATTCAACATATTCCCTTCTCAGATTCACACACTTATTGCAGCAGTCCTTCAGTTTTTCTAAGCCCTGTGAAAGAACTCAGAAGGTTGGGCTTCCAACCAGGCCTTTCGAGAGACCCTGAAAGCCAGGAACTTTTCAGCGCCCCTTCGTATCATACTTTTACTTTGTAAATTTTTCCTTTCTTTGAACGTCAGTCTGATATAATTCACTGTGAATGTTCTTTGGATTTTTCTTGATTTGAATTATCTGCATTTGCTTTGCTTTGCGTGTGTGTGTGTGTGTACAAGCAAACATATGTATATATATATATATATATATATAATATATC
>NC_068989.1:14164144-14167764 GCF_001194135.2 Octopus bimaculoides
ATATATATATATATATATATATATATATATATATATAATATATCGCTAACCACTACACACATTTTTTTCTCTCCTTGTTTCTTTCTGTTTTCCTTTCTGTGGAAGAGCGTAGGCTCGAAATGTTAAAGACTTTTCAGTTCCCTAGCGTTATACTAATACATCTGTTTGTTTTCTACACCACCTGTCTTCGTCTTTTGTTGTTTTTTTTGTGAATTCTCCCTATATATATATATATATATATATATATATATATTGTTTGCAGGCACACGGACCCATTAAACCAGCGCTTGTACCAATTCTGAGACACCCGCTTCCCACCTTACTAAACGGGATATGAGATACCTTTCGCCTGGGGGTTAAGCTCGTAACCAGCCGCTACTGTTGCTCGTTTTCAGCTGAGAGAACTAGAAGAACGGGAAAAAAAGGGGCTAGCTCAAGAATAAATCGCAGAGTGCTGTCTAGAAATTGAAACCATCACCTAACGATATATATGTGTTTATATATTTGATATATATATATATATATATATGAACACACATACACATTCACGCATTCAGTTATGTAAACGTATAACTTGTAATGCATATGTCGTCTCATCTTTCAGTTCAGTAGTTCCATTTATCCACATATGTTACCAAATGTTATGACGCAATATGAAGACCGCCATTCAGAGACAAATTAGAGAGAGAGAGAGAGAGAGAGAGAGAGAGAGAGAGAGAGAGAGAGTGTGTGTGTGTGTGTGTGTGTGTGTGTTTGCACGCAAGCGAGTAAATGTGCGTGTGCATATAATAGTTTACCTATATCTATCTCTCATTTTCTCTCAACTGCACCATGTATTTCATACACACATACACACATACACACACTCACATAATATATTATATATATATACACACACACAAACATATTTATATATACTCATGCACACACACATACACACACGTGTATATTGTTTATGTTATTTAGTTACGTAAGAACATAGAAATGCTCAATACACCCTTATGTGAGAAATACACACGAGCGTATTAAAGATTGTTCTGCCATTTTGGTTACCCACCAAAGTTCATGGATCTTCTTCATGCAGGAAAGATGACGCTAGTTAATATTGGCGGGCAATACTCTGGGCCTCACGGTGTAGAAACAAGAAGACAACTTGTGTGTTGGATCCTGCACTGTTAGACCATTTTTCCATCTGCTACACAGAATGGTGAAAAATAGAGCAGAAGTTAACAATGATATTTCATTTCATTGAGAATCTTTTCAGCATCAAATACTGCAGACGACCACCAAATTCAAATATAAACAAATCATAGAACTTCATTATGCTGGTCACTATGTTCTGGTATTTCACACTCTGTATGTTCTGTGAGCAAGTATTTCAGTAGCTATTACAGATTTTAAAAAAGTAAACCTGACATCCAGAAAACGTAGGTTGTGTATATTATACTAGCTGGCCCCGTGCCGTCAAAAATGACGGCTAATTGTAGTACTTAATATATTAAAAAAGGTACAAAATAAGGTACATAATAATCACAGATACAAACATTCACACACTTCCCTTGTACATGCACACGCATACACACATATATTCACACAGAGTTGAAACGCTGTTTGATTCATCAAAATTCCATTAAAATCAATGTGAAAGAAAAAGCTTTGTATTTGATAGAATGTAAAAGGTTTAAAGATCAGCTGGACAATACTATGAAGAGGAGGAACATTAAACATTCAGAAGCTGAAGTCATCAGTTTCTTGGTCTCACTCCCGATGGGAGATATCGAAAATACAGACGAGAACTACACTGAGTACTACCAAGAGCATGCGCATTAAGTTTCTCCTGGCTTTCAACTAAAACTATATGTCGAGAATTGTGGTGTACAGACATCAAAGGATTGATTCTCAAATGAACGAGTTATGGTTATCAGATCCGATGGAAATACGTTAATGGATGCATGTATTTATGTTCATATATTTGTCTTAGTTCGTTGATACCTTCAAATGGACATTATGATACGTAACTGAATTGTTCTACATGCATACATCGTCTGCATGTCTATGGATGGTTAGCATATTGCGTAACACTGTTCCAAAATGCTGTTCATTTTGTACATTATATATATTCAATATTCGCATAGCGATACCTTGATATGCGTCACGTTAGTTTCATTCTGTTCATAAATATAAACACATATATATATACACACAAATATATATACGTATATGTATGTATATTTATACAAGCGTACATACATGCATACATATATACATACATATATACATACATACATACATACATACATACATACATGTGTAAGTATTCATTTGTATGTGCTGTGCGTGAGGGAAATTGTTTAACACATCAACGAACATATTAGTTAAGTAATTAAATAGTTAGTTGATTAAATTTATATCAGGAATATTTCTAATCTTCCTGTAAATCAATTTCCCAGGGTTGAAACCCTTACAGAGAAACATGCAGGGCTGACAACTGGTGAATACCGATTTCTCTCCATCCATTCATTCTTGCTCTCGTGGTAAATATCCCAGTATTCCTGAATAAATAATCTATTGGTGTCAAAGAAGTAATTGCTGAGCGGCGGCCATTATATAACTCACCATGCAGCGTATAAATTAACGCTAACCTGTGCTCTGAAACAATTTCGGAAATGTTTCTAAACGCATACAGGCTTCTAAGCGAGGGACGGCTTTTGCTATTTCCATGTGAGTCTGAGTGAATTTGTACTGTGAACATGTTTGTGTGTGTGCGTAAGACATACGTGCGCACACATATACACATACGCGTGCGATGGTGGGGGTGAGGAGTGGAGAAGAAGGGTGGGAGGGGGAGACGGGGAGGGGAGAGAGATGGGGAGAGGAGAGGAGGAGGTTGAGACAAGGAGGAGGGGGAGGTGCAGAAGAAGACGAAAAAGAAGAAGAAGAAGAAGAAGAAGAAGAGGATGAAAAAAGGGGAGGAGGAGGAGAAGAAGAAGAAGAAGTAGAAGAAGAAGAAGAAGAAGAAGAAGAAGAAGAAGAAGAAGAAGAAGGAAGAGGAGGGGAAGAAGACGAAGAATGTTACCACACGTAGTAACAACATGCTTTTCAAGATCGATTCCAGTGCCCGTCACATTCTTCAAATGTTTTTTTAGCAGAAAACGCGAGTTAAAAATGGCCGTTATATTTCGCAGATTCGTTACATAGAGATATGGGAAGCTGTGACATTCTTGCTTCTTTCCATTACCATCTCGATTAGATGCCTGTGTTACGATGTATAGCAACGACATGGTTCCAAGATCAATTTTGGCACGAGTCACCTTAAACAAATGTCTTTTGCCAGATCGTAATTTCAACCAGTGAAGGCACGTGGTTTAGTGGTTAAGGCAATCGGTTCACGATCGTAAGGTCGTGAGTTCAATTCCCGGCGACGTGTTGTATCCTTGAGCAAGACACTTTATTTCTTTATTTCACGTTGCTCCAGTCCACTCAGCTGGCAAAAATGAGTAGTACCTGTATTTCAAAGGGCCAGCCTTGTCACACTCTGTGGCACGCTGCATCTCCCGGAGAACTACGTTAAGGGTACGGCGTGTCTGTGGAGTACTCAGCCACTTGCACGTTAACTTCAC
>NC_068989.1:14168127-14169813 GCF_001194135.2 Octopus bimaculoides
AAATGTTTAGCAGTATTTCGTCTGCCGTTATGTTCTGAGTTCAAATTCTGCCGAGGTCGACTTTGCCTTTTATCCTTTCGGGGTCGATAAATTAAGTACCAGTTACGCACTGAGGTCGATATAATCGACTTAATCCCTTTGTCTGTCCTTGTTTCTCCCCTGTATGTTTAGCCCCTTGTGGGCAGTAAAGAAATAAGAAATGTTAGCAAACCGGGCGAAATGCTTAGCGGTATTTCGTCTGCCGTTATGTTCTGAGTTCAAATTCCGCCGAGGTCGACTTTGCCTTTTATCCTTTCGGGGTCGATTGAATAAGTACCAGTTACGCACCGGGGTCGATATAACCGACTTAATCCCTTTGTCTGTCCTTGTTTCTCCCCTCTGTGTGTAGCCCCTTCTGGGCAGTAAAGAAATAAGAAATTGTGTAGAAGCCTGTTGACGGTACCTTTCCTCTGACTGAAATAAAGGGAGTTAACTTTTGTAAACTAAGGTTTGAAACAATGTCGCGAGCTACACTCGTCCTGAAATTTGCCTATTTTACTGCACTCATGATTCTTATGAGTAAGGGTTGGTAAAGTTAAGTTCAATCAGATCCATTGTGTTTGTGATTGTAAATATACCTAAGTTCACCTCTGTGTGTGTGTGTCTACGTTTGTTAATATGTATGTGTTTGTGTGTGGCATGTATATTTATCTGTAAATGAGCATGCATGTTTAAATTTGCATGACGCATGCGTATATGCCTGTAAATGCATGTGCGTGTGTTTGTATGTGCGTTTGTTTTCCTGCAGGCTATGAATATGAATGTATGATTATAAGTTGCCATGCTTACAAGATTTTTTTGTTTGTTTGTGTGTCTGACCATGTCTTTATCTCTGTAAGTGCATATGTGTGTGCGTGTGTATGTGTGTGTGTGTGTGTGTGTGTGTGTGTGTGTGTGTGTGTGTGTGTGTGTGTGTGTGTGTGTGTGTGTGTGTGTGTGTGTAAATGTATGTACGTGTGTGTGTGCGGATGTGCTTGGAAGTACGGATGTATGTGCGTGTATACGCTTTACTTGTGTATGTCTATATACGTGTACGTTTATGGAAATGCGTGTGCGTAAATGCGTGCGTGTCAGTCTGCGAGCTTTTACACATATATCTGTGCGTGTTTACGCAGGTGTTTTTCTGAAAGTAATTGTGAGTCGACTTCAAGGTTTTCATTTCGCAAAAAAAGAAACTATACGGTGACAGGGAGGTGGGAAGTGGTGTTAAAGAAAGGCACAACAACATCAACAAAAAAAACCCCCACCAAATCACCCAAATTTAGAACTAATTAGTTCTAATCTAGAAAATAAAAGGAACGAAAGAAAAACTAATAATAATTATAATCTAATTCGGTAACTAATTAGAACCGAGTCAATGTTCAAATCTTAGTCGATTATATCAGCTCGGTCAGGATTTGTCGTCGCAGTTGATAAGAGTACAGTTTTTGCTCGTTTTGTGTTTTAGCTGGGTTTTTTTTTTTTTTTTTCAATCGACGATGTGTAAAAATAGGGTTTTCGAACCCCCTCAACTCCCAACGTGTAGAATATGTCTACTAAATGACCCTTTCTTCTGTTGCCAATCGTAACATAACTTTTTACGGTATATATATATATATATATATATATGTGTATATATGTACATATATATATACATATATATATATA
>NC_068989.1:14170199-14173556 GCF_001194135.2 Octopus bimaculoides
ATATATACCCTTCTTAACGTGCGTGGGTAGAGTTAGATGGTTCTCTCGGAGGAGAGAACAGAAAAGTGTAGCACGGGAAGAGGAGAGAAAAGAAAATTGAATCAGAAATAACCTCCCTTGATTTTACTACTATTACTACTACTACTATTACTACTACTGCCGCTGTTCTTGTTGTTGTTGTTTTTGCTTCTTAAGTGTTATTACTCAGCTATTGTTGTCTTAAGAAATACTTCTTGTTTTAAAGTTTATTTACGCTCGTTCTCCGCTTTCCCAAACAATATTAACTTTTATTATTGTTACTGCTGTTTACTAAAAGCCTTCGCAAGATGACAGAATCGATAATGGTACATAATGGCTTACGGCGTTTAGCTATCTTATTTTTGCGTGCAGCGTTCGAATCATACCGAGGTCGACTTTGTGCCATTTTATTCATTTATTTATTTATTTATTTATTTTACTTCTTCCATTGAGGAAGAGAATTTAAAATACCAATCAGTGCGATTATTCCTTTCTCCAATATGTATAAAGTTGGGCCAATGTTAGAAACCAGTATAACCATAATTGCAGAATGATGATACTGGGTCGCATGGAAATATTTTAAAGTATTTTAAGGCGGCGTGCTGGCAGAAACGTTAGCACGCCGGGCGAAATGCTTAGCGGTATTTCGTCAGTCTTTACATTCTGAGTTCAAATTCCGCCAAGGTCGACTTTGCCTTTCATCCTTTCGGGGTTGATAAATTAAGTATCAGTTACGCCCTGGGGTCGATGTAATCGACTTAATCCCTTTGTTTGTCCTTGTTTGTCCCCTCTATGTTTAGCCTCTTGTGGGCAATAAAGAAATAAGAAACGTTAGCACGCTGGGCGAAATGCTTAACGGTATTTCGTCTGTCTTTACGTTCTGAGTTCAAATTCCGCTGAAGTCGACTTTGCCTTTCATCCCTTCAGGGTCGATAAATTAAGTACCAGTTGCGTACTGGGGTCGATCTAATCGACTGGCCCCCACTCTCCAAAAATTTCGGGCTTTGTGCCTAGAATAGAAAAGAATATTTCATAGTATTTAGTTTCCTTATTATATGTTCGGAGTTCAATTCCAGAAGAGTTGGCTTTCCTCTTTATAGTCAATAAAATAAGTACCAGCCACAAGCTGTGTACCACGTCCACCAAGGCCTCTCCGATGCATCCACTTTTACTCCTGTTGTCATCTCTATTTACCCTCACTGCCGCCACTCTCAACCATTAAAATTCCTAAAGAGAATATTTCACCAAATTTTTACATCCGAGAGCTTCCTTCAAACTATCATTTCAACCTAACGTTTCTTATTTCTTTATTGCCCACAAGGGGCTAAACATAGAGGGGACAAACAAGGACAGACAAAGTGATTAAGTCGACTACATCGACCCCATTGCGTAACTGGTACTTTGAAGCTAAGCAGTGAAAACCTTGACGTCGACGTCTGGCGAAGAACATGTTAAAAACATAAGCTTCGCTTTCTTTCTTTGCAACATGCAATTAAACAAACAAAAAAAAAATTAACATTAACACAAAAGGTGTTTAAGAATTCCGAAATATCGCTCAAGAATAACCCGGAAAGTAAATTAAAAGAATGGTTTCCAAGGAGATATTAAAAACAATATATTTCCACAAAAGCGTTTTCAAGTAATTTCTTTACATTAAATTTGGGTTAAGATCTAAATTTGCTGTAGATTGAATTTCAAGTTCAACTGGCAGCGTTCGACTTAAAAGTGTTGTTATTATTCATGATTGCTGGGAATTGAAACTTAGACTCTCTGTAGGTGGATGATTAGTTCTTTAAAAGATAAGCATCATCAAGGAGGACTTAGAGAGAAACCTCAATAATTGATTAACACAGTAATTAAGAAGCTAATAGAGAAACCAGATTAATCGTTTAAAACTATAAATAAAGAGATTTCAAGAATTTGAAACCAAAAATGATTATTTTTAATCAAATGTTATTAATTTACAATGTTCGTTGCTTAGACGAACTTTCATTAATTTTTAAATGACTGAGTAAATAGCAGCATATATGTGTTGTTGGCACTCCGTCGCTTGTGATGTCGAGGGTTCCAGTTGATCCGATCAACGGAACAGCCTGCTCGTGAAATTAAAGTGCAAGTGGTTGAGCACTCCACAGACACGTGTACCCTTAACGTAGTTCTCGGGGATATTCAGCACGACACAGTGTGACAAGGCTGACCCTTTGAATTACAGGCACAACAGAAACAGGAAGTAAGAGTGAGAGAAAGTTGTGGTGAAAGAGTACAGCAGGGCTCGCCACCATCCCCTGTCGGAGCCTCGTGGGCTTTAGGTGTTTTCGCTCAATAAACACTCACAACGCCCGATCTGGGAATCGAAACCGCGATCCTATGACCGCGAGTCCACTGCCCTAACCACTGGGCCATATATTAGAAACATATGTTAGAAACAACAAAAGCAACAACGTTGACAATAGTAACAACAGCAACATGAACTTCAATAGCAAAATGATTATTTTACATTAGTATAGTTCTAAATATTGGTAGAAGGCATATAGACGATTGAATCGCAGACGGTTGAAAGACAAAGACAATAAGCCGACAAGACCTCGGATTCGTAGATAGACAGACAGACAGACAGACAGATAGATAGATAGATAGATAGATAGATAGATAGATAGATAGATAGATAGATAGATGTGGGCATGCACATGTGAGCGTATTTGTATGTTATTTCATTTATGCGCAATTTAGATCCTAATAGATGCGCATGCACGTGTGTGTGTCTGTGCGCATGTGCGAACGATTGTGTAAATGTATGTGTATGGGTAACCGTGTGTGTTTTTGAGTGTGTGTGAGAAAGAGAGAGAGAGAGAGAGAGCGTAAACGTGTGTGTCAGCGTGTGTACGTGTGTGTTTAAATGAGCACAAACGTGTGTTTCTGTATCATTGAATTATATCTCGTTATTCGAAGGATAAGACAAGGAGGCTTATTGAAAACTTAAAACGGTGCCCAATATCAGGTGTATAACCACGAAACGAAATCAAAAGCCATGCTGTAATGAAGGTTTACAAATGTCAGATAAATCCCCTGTTATTCACAACCCCTTCGCAACGGTTGTTTAACGGTGACCCCGAAAGAGCGGTGGGGGACAGAGGGCGAAATGTTGATGACAAGAATCTTACGGTTTCTTAGCTCACTTTAAAAGATGACGGTTTCTTGTGGTTATTTCATATCTTTCGTCGTATCTGAACTTGGTCAGTGACACAGATCTATGTAAGTGTATTTATACATATACATACATACGTATGTGTGTGTCTGTGTGTGTGTGTGTGCATATATATATATATATATATATATATA
>NC_068989.1:14173566-14175665 GCF_001194135.2 Octopus bimaculoides
ATATATATATATATATATATATATATATATATATATATTTATACATAAATCCATATAAATATATATATATATACATACATATGTATATATATAAATATATATATACATAGATATATATATAGTTATATAGATATACTATATATGTATACGTATATACATATATACTATTACATACTCTATAGGATATATATATATACTCAACATATATATATATATATACACATATATATATGTATGTTTCTATGTATGTATATATATATGTATGCGTGTGTATGTATGTATATGTGTGTATATATATATATATAGACAAATGTATATAAATGTATATGTATGTATATGTATGTTGTATAGATATGTGTGTGTATGTGTTTGTATATATATATATATATATATATATATATATATATATATATACACGTACATGTATGAGTGTGTATGTGTATACATGTATAACATTACATGCTGCGAAGTGTTTGTCAGTCAATCCGACACACAGACAAACAAGCAGTACCAGTGGGTAGGAAACGAGTGATCATTTACGTAGAGAGGCTTAACGAATGCCATCTTGTGTTGCATCAATTCGCATCCGATCGTATCGTTAATGACTCGCGGGACGAAATTTAAATGGCCACCAACTATTGATGTTTACCTTTTTCGTCTTAGCAGAAGAAAGCTAGCATTATTATCCACCTAAATCGACATGGCATTATTTAATCATGCTATCTTTAAAGATGAGCTAAAGATATTAGCTGTTTGATTACATCTTAGCAGGAAAAGATTTTCAATGTTTCACGTTATGATAATATTGTTTGAGATGTGTCAACGCAACGAAATCTGTTCATGACCTTCGTTTGATAATGCTAAATGCAGAAACTGCATACTTTTAAATGTGCCAGCGTGCGCACGAGTTTGCGAGTTTGTATTCAGTATGTGTGTGTGTATCTGTGCGTATACGCCTGTGTACATATGTGTACACATGTGCTTGTGCATCGCGGGGTAGCTAACCCCCTTAAATCCACATCATACTTTGATATTAAATACCTAGTTATGAGTCATGTGATCTCCGATGAACAAGGAATGGAGATACACTGTTTAAACGTGAAGTCTGGGTATTATTAATGTATATGATCAAGCTACGTATGTATAATATTCATATATAGATACATACGCACACACACATATATATTGTGCATATGCGAAACTTTTGGCCCAGGCTTCACATTGCTTTGTCATACACACATACACACAAACCGTTAATCCCTACACGTTTTTTCTTTGTTTTTTCTTTATGTCTCTCTATTTTTTTTACCCCCCATTCCTTTTTGTCGAAGAGCGTAGGCTCGAAACGTCAAAGACTTCTTCTCAAGCATTAAACTACTACATCTGCTTGTTGTTCCTTCACCTGTTTTTGTTTGTTTGTTTTCAGTACATTTGAAATATATAGATTACAAAGAAAAGTGCGAACACATGCAGGTTAATAATCTTAAGTTATCAAACCTGGTAAAATTACAGGGCAAGTTATTATTCATAGAAAAGTGCAGGACAAGCATATTTACACTTAAAATATTGCAGTTATAGTTAAAATTTTGAAATATATTTAGATTTAATAACATAGCTGGCCGCCAACACTTTTTCTGCAAATTGTGGGTAGCTTATCCTGTTCAGGCTATATTATTAGCATTATTCTGCGTTTGAGAATTTAGCAATCATTTCTTTAACTTTCTAAGACATCTCAACGGTTCTAAAAGCAAACTTCGTTTGTTTGTTTACTTTTATCGTAATTTTAATTTAAAGATAATAGCTTTTATCAGCTACTCTATGATTAGAAAATTAACTCAGATAATAAATTTAAGGCTAACTGTTTGCAAAACATTTTTAAAAACTCAATAGCCCCATTAAAAATATTTTTTCAATTACAAGTTTTTAAGAGCTACTAAAAGTGCGGTCACATGCAGGTTAATATTCTTAAGTTACTAGCCCTGGAAAAGTACAGGACAAGCATATTTATACTTAAAATATTGCAGTTAGAGTTAAAATATTAAGTAGTATTCGACTGAAATTCCTTTTTTGCTCAACTTTTTAATAGAAAAAACTAGCAC
>NC_068989.1:14177919-14180444 GCF_001194135.2 Octopus bimaculoides
TGTGTGTGTGTGTGTGTGTGTGTGTGTGTGTGTGTGTGTGTGTGTGTGTGTGTGTGTGTGTGTGTGTGTGTGTGTCGTGCACACGTGAAACTTTTGGCCCTTCTGCCGATTAAAAATATAAACTATATTTACTCATGTCGTTTAATTTTATTTATACAACCAAACCTATATACATATGAATACGCATATGAATAGAGAATGAACAATCAAAATGTGGTGTCACTTTAGAGCATTTAACTTATTACATAGTGCAGAGTAGTTATAATAAATGTTTATCTATTAAAACAACTCTTTGCTATAATTACTCTGCACTATGTTTACATTATTAAAAAAAAGGCATCGGAGGGGTGACGCATACCCTGCGCGCAGATACATTTTTTTTTGCTTACGATGTGTTGCTTACCTATGGTTTTTAACTGAATTGAATCAAGCGTTGTAAGTGTCTCACTAAACTGGCTTATCGGGAAACTTGTTTCTGCCAGCACGCCGCCTAAAAAGGCGGTGAGCTGGCAGAAACGTTAACAAGCCGGGCGAAATACTTAGCGGTATTTCGTCTGACGCTACGTTCTAAGTTCAAATTCCGCCGAGGTCGACTTTGCCTTTCATCCTTTCGGGGTCGATGAATTAAGTACCAGTTACGCACTGGGGTCGATGTAATCGATTTAATCCCTTTGTCTGTCCTTGTTCTTTTTTGTCCTCGTTTGTCCCCTCTATGCTTAGCCCCTTGTGGGCAATAAAGAAATGGGAAACTTGTAAGTTCGATTTAAATCTTTTTTATTTTCTTAAGTATCGCCATTTTATTTATTTATATTCTGGTGAAATTAAGAAGTCAAATCGTAAATAAACGAAACCCTCAAATCTATCACTGTATACACACACACACACACACACACACACACACACACACACACATATGCATACACACACACAGTCGCATATCTATGTATGTATTTATGTATGTTTGAAGATAATCAGACCAAATGTTCGTCATTTCGAACCACTCACCCAATGAGTATTTCTGCCAAATTTGGTGAAAATCCGTTGAACCGTTTTCCAGTAATTTTGCAAACACACAGACAAACAGACTAAAACACGTGATTACAATACCCTGCTTTCGCTTACACGCGCACGATAATAACTTGCTCTAAAGTGGTACCACATGTTTTGCTTGTTTATTCACTGTTTCTAATATATATGTCGACCCGTTCAACGATGGATCACTTTTAGCCAGCTTAAAAACCACCTTTTTTTTTATCAGTTACAGTTCGTGTCGGAGTTTTAGTGGTAAACCAAACCGACCACTTATAGTACCTACCTATTTCATTACGTAATTAGACAAAGGTTTTTTTTATATGCATACATACGAGTGTATGTTTGTGTGTGTGTGTAAAACATGCATGCATGCATAGATAGATAGATAGATAGATAGATAGATAGATAGAAAAGCGGCGAGCTGGCAGAAACGTTAGCGCGGCGGCGGGCAAAATGCCTAGCGGTATTTCGTCTGCCGTTACGTTCTGAGTTCAAATTCCGCCGAGGTCGACTTTGCCTTACATCCTTTCGGGGTCGATTAAATAAGTACCAGTTACGCACTGGGGTCGATATAATCGACTTAATCCGTTTGTTTGTCCTTGTTTGTCTCCTCTGTGTGTAGCCCCTTGTGGGCAGTAAAGAAATATAGATAGATAGATTATGTACTAATATATTCTGCTCTCTCTGTATGTATTAACGTTATCGATTTGCAAAATAACACAGTTGTATGTGCACTGATACACTTATATTGGTTGTAAGGATTCTCATTATTATGAAAACAAGTTATGTGAATTTCCCATCTGATATTCACACGGATCGCCGTGTGAATATCAGATGGGAAAATTCCCATAATATTTATAATGTAATTTATCTTTGCACAACTCTGCACATTATATTCTCACATTCTCACCATCATATGAATTCTTTGGAGTGTTTTCCTTTGCATATAATTATTTTCCATCATATCTTTTTCTTTATTTAGACTCTTAAAATGTGTTTCATACATGTTCAAACCAGAAGCACATTAATGATATTTTGCTTACTCGTCATCTTATACTTATGGAAAACGTTTGGTTGTGTGATCGTCCACTTGGTTCGTCTCTGGCTTTAAGACAATTAATATTGGGGTCTGTTCATTCGCCTAAACATTGTTCAATGTGGTGCCCCATCACGGCCACACTCTAATGATTGAAACAAGTAAAAGATAATCAAATAGCATTTTCTTTTCTACTCTAAGCACAGGGCCCAAAATTTGGTGGGGAAGGGGCCAGTCGATTTGATCGACACCAGTGCGCAAATGGTACTATAATTTATCGACCCCGAAAGGATGAAAGGCAAAGTCGACCTCGGCGGAATTTGAACTCGGAACATAAAGACAGACAAAATACCGCTATGCATTTCGCCCGGCGTGTTAATGTTTCTGCCAGCTCGCCGCCTTTGGTCGAACAAATCGACCCCAGAACTACTTTGTAAGCCGAGTACTTATTCTATCG
>NC_068989.1:14180958-14181683 GCF_001194135.2 Octopus bimaculoides
TACACAAACTATAATAGATAGATAGATAGATAGATAGATAGATAGATAGATAGATAGATAGATAGATAGATAGATAGATAGATAGATAGATAGATATATACAAAGTCATTTTTTTTTAATAATATACTTTGATTTTTTTATTTGCTATCCTTTTTGTTTTTCAAATTCATGCTTGTCTGAAATAGATACAACGCAATCCCATTGTTGTCTTCTGATAGGGGGCACTTTTTTGTTATATTTTCTTATTTTTTTATTCATTTTTTTTGTTTTTTTTGTTTTTGTTTTTTTGTTTTTTTGCCGCTTCCATTATGCTCTCCAATTCTATACCCAATTCTATCTTCGTTAACTTACAGATTCTGCGAAAACAATCTACAAGCACAAGCACTCACTGTGACTGACATCGACTGAGAGATTGGAAGACATTTTGTCTTTTTTTTTTTTTTTTGCAACTGCTGAAATACAATCAATTCTCTAAACCGATTCCTTTTGTTTAACCGTTCTTCAATTCTCCTGAACCAAGATAATTGCCAAATTTCAAATTTAACAGTACAGTCAGTCACCAACCCTTAAATGCAAATTCGGTATTGTTAACAAACGTGTTAACACGTTTTCGCTAACATCTTAGTCACGTGTGCATTTCAAGACACTCAGCAATGGCGGAAATGTTTCCTAGCTTTAGCCCAAGCGCGTCATGAAGTCAACTGCTGGAGTATGTAATACAACTC
>NC_068989.1:14183188-14183970 GCF_001194135.2 Octopus bimaculoides
AAATTGTAATAAAACACGGTTTCGTCTATTTATTTATTTCTTTTTTTTTTTTAATATTCAACTTCAATGAGTGCTTTTTAAAAGTTACAGATGAACAACAACAACAATAAAAAAGAATAGTGAATAATGTAATGACACACATAAAAAACATATCATCTACACTCTATCAAGACATGAGGCTGAAATAAAATTTTCTGATTGAAATAGAATACTAAAATGTCCCGCCAATCAACCTTTGTGGCGGACAATTGACTACAATTTCTTGGTGAATCATTGATGAATTAAAAACAGCATTTGGGAGGCACTAATGATTAAGGTCTTCTTTAGAAATGCTGAATGTAGTTAATCAGTTATGTCTCTAGATCCCTGCAATCTGCTACCTCTCTATACGTAAACACTATGAATTTCTTTTTTATTAAATCTTCAAAGTTTTATAAAGAAAATAATGAAAGCATTCCATGAAACTTCCACCTATCTGTAATTAATTTCATCTTTAATCTCTTTCCATATTATATCTAATAAGGAAATTCATTGATTAAGTCATGCTGGAGATTTCTGAAAAGAATGAAATAACACTATATATTATTACCGCACGCTAGAAATGTTAAGATATTTGGCTAAGATAATACACAAAAAGCAGAATTTAAATTATATTAATATTTCACAGAGCTTGGCAAAACTGATGGACTGCTGCAATAAGTGTGTGAATTTGAGAGGGGAATATATATATGTGTGTGTGTGTGTGTGTGTGTGTGTGTGTGTGTGTGTGTGTGTGTGTGTGT
>NC_068989.1:14184567-14185274 GCF_001194135.2 Octopus bimaculoides
AAAAACAAAATAGACAAATGTATAAATAAATAAATAAATAAATAAATACGTAAAAACGAAGGCTGGAAAACAGAGAAGTAAAAACACGATCAGCAAGAATCGTCTTTACTTAACATCCCTCTGTGTTCTAAAACAGATCTTCCAATGGCCAGCTGTATTTCCTCAGCTTTCTTCTGTCCCTCATCCGGAATGTGTTGTTATCAAAATAAACAGTATTCTCTCCACTAGAGACTCACAGCCGTTTGACATGTACCCGCCTAAGGAACAAGCATGACCTTTATTCACAACATCTTTCACGTGGTATCTACCACGTGGTTTCGTTCAGTATATTTTGTCAAACTGCAGGAAAGAAATATTCTTGTAATATTAGATGGTAGAATATTGTGACACAGGGAGAAAAGAGTCGAAATATATATGGAAGTGAATTCGGTTTCACGTGTAGGTAGGTGGATAAACAGGCAGACAGACAGGCAGGCAGGCAGGCAGGCAGGCAGGCAGCCAAGCGGGCAGATAGATAGATAGATAGATAGATAGATAGATAGATAGATAGATAGATAGATAGATAGATAGATAGATAGATATGTTTCTTTATTGGCCACACAGGGCTGAACACAAAGGGGACAAAATACAAAGTAGAGCCTTTCTTTTGGGGAAGGAAAGAAAAAAGGGGGAGAATTGCGATCAAATGGGATCGTGTAGATAGATAG
>NC_068989.1:14199448-14201896 GCF_001194135.2 Octopus bimaculoides
GTGGTGGTGGTGGTGGTGGTGGTGGTGGTGGTGGTGTTAATGGGGTGACTGAGTTAATAGTGGTGATGGCTGTAGGGGTGGTGGTGACGATGGTACTGGTGGTGGTGGTGGTGGTTATGGTGGCTGTGGTGGTGGTGGTGGTACTGATATTGATGTTAATAATGATAGCAGTACTGATAATGCTAGCCATGGCGGACACACACACACAAACACACACACACACACATACACAAACACATTCACACTCACTCACACACACACAGACACACACATATATATATATTGGGTCATCCCGTAAATAATGCAGTATTTTCAATTGCATGAACTGAATGTCGGAGGGGGAATAGTAGTAGGAGCGTCATTGAATAGTGAGAGAGCGGCGGAGGGGGGGTCTAAGTGTGACACACTGACACACAGAAATTAGTAGTAATAAGGTTTTTACGGCCAATTTTTGCTCTTATTTGGAGCATTCATTCATATGTTTGAATACACAAAGCATGTTTATTTTCAGACAATGTTTCACAGCCATATCGCATAAACCAAATCTCATGACAAAACAGCTATCCGTACCTATCCATTCAAATCTAATTTTCCTTGGTTAGACCAAATGACCTAATATTACTGCATTGGTATTCCTGTTTTGAAGTGTGTTACCTCCTGAATTTTGCATAACCTGTCTTAACTCATTTTGTGAAGTCTTTCTTTGTAGTGTTTTAGTTATTTGTTTTTCAATTTCAGATGGGTTTTTTTGTTTGTTTTGGATTTTAAATTTTGTGTAATATTTCGCATTGAGGTTGAGGTATTTTGACCTATTTTTTTTTATTTCTTTTAATTTTTGTTTTATTTTTTGTTTGCTTCTGTTGTTTTGCATTTTTGTTCACTTGGTATTTGGGTTTATTTTTTGATTTGGTTGAATCTTGATTGGTTTCTTTTTTTTTTTTTTTGGTCAGTTATTTTTAGCGTTTTGACAGATAAAGTCATTCTAAACTTGTTTTTTAACGTAAGCGTGCCCAAACAAGTCAAATGCTTACACAGAGAAGGTTTTACAGTAACATCATCCAAACCGACTGGTTGAAACCGGGCTTAGCTTCTAGTATATATATATAAGTAGCACGTGGTCAGTTGTAATGCAAAATATATATATATAAAATAACAGAAGGAAAATGCACACACTTTACATAGTTTATATATATATATATATATATATATATATTATATTGTTTGTCGACTGGTTTCGCTATCACTAATCATGACATTGAAATTATTGTAATTTCGTGTTTTCTTAAGATTTTAGTCCATGTTGTGTGTGGAAAAATTTATAAAGAATGATTTAACAAGTAGAAAAATCTAAGGAGAGGTAATTGGTGATCGTTATTATTGGAGACAGGGGAGGTAAATGTTCATCTTTCGGGGACGGGATATATAAATATACACAAAATCTCAAAAGCTAAAGTAGTGAGATGAAATATGTACAATGGTGGATTTGTGATCATGAATTAAAATATATACTGAGATCAAAGTTGATAGTGCGTTCATATTTAGACGTGTTCTGTATTTTTCGATAAACAAATTTTATTTATTTAAACATTCTTATATAGAAATTGTTTCTTTGCACTGATAGATGATGGGTATTACCTGCACATCTCTCTATGTGTTCACTCAAAGGAATCTGTCTGTATTGCGGAAACTGGATCTGTTCCTCGTGTAGTATGGTTCTCCCTCTCAGTATCCTACTTGTCTGTCCTGTATAGTTATGTCCACAACCTGAGCAAGTTATAACATAAATTAGATTATCAGAAGCACAAGTGAATTGGTTTTAATTGTAAACCTCTCCGAGCCTTCCAATAGGTTAGGGTATTTTCCACATTTTTAACCATTGATTTCGTGGTTGTTGTGTGGCATTTGTTAGAAGTCTTTTTAGCGACTTGTGTTGCTTTTTGCATTTGATGAATTTATGAATTTTCAGAATGTTGTTCATTTTTGGATCTCTAGTGAGCATAGGTAAATTTTGTACAATAGTGTTTATGCCTCATTGTTTCTAGGATTGTGAGTTGATATATACAATAGTGTTTTGAGATGAGGTGTGGTGTTACGTTTTGTTGCCCGTAGTGTTTTAATGTTTAATATCCTAGCACGCTTAATTCCATCGTCTATAAGTGAGGGTGGATATTGTTTTTCAGTTAGTGTTGTTTTGAAGTCTTGAAGACGAAGGTCCCGAATATTTCTGTCACACACTATTTTTCAAATTCTTTTGGCTAAATTAAAGGGGATATTTCTTTTGATGTGTTCCTGGTGACATGAGCTAAACAGGAGATATTGCTTCGACTCAGTTGGTTGATGATGAATGTCAGTTATAATTTAGTTGTTGACTTTTTTATGATAATATCCACGAAAAGGAGCTGTTCTTTGCTATATTCCATTGTGAATTGAATGTTAGGGTTTATATTA
>NC_068989.1:14201996-14202678 GCF_001194135.2 Octopus bimaculoides
TATATATATATATATATATATATATATATATATGCATATATACACACACAACCGACACATGCATATACATATTCACATATGCATAAATATAACATACAAGTATGTATTTGTGCGCGTGTGTATACGTGTGCATACTTATTCAAAACACGTTTTAATGCGAAGCTTACAGATACGCCCTCACCTAAGAACACATTCGCACACATACACGCCAACACGCATACACGCCAACACGCACGCACGCACGTATCAAACCCACCATCACACACTGGCACGCACTCACACGCACGAAAAACCGACAAACAGACAGACAGACAGACGAGTACGTTCTTTACTAAAACCGTGGTTTATTCACTCTACTTTAAAATAATACCAATCAAATCACTAGTTTCTATCCAAGTTGAACTCAATAACATCTATTTTTTTTTCTCTTATTTCTCCTCCCCTTCAACTTTCCTTCTCCTCCACCTCCTCCTCCTTATTCGTCTTCACCTTCTTTTTCTATATTCTCTTCATTTCTTTTATTTTATTCTTGCTTTTTTATTTGTCTTTTTGTTGTATTTTTATCAGCTTTTTGTTTCTTGTTTCTTTCTTTTAAATACTGTTCTACTCTGTTTGCCTCAGTTAAACTCACTTTCCACCCATCTTTTGTGTTTCTTGTCATGCTTTTCTTCATCTTCCTCTC
>NC_068989.1:14203983-14208509 GCF_001194135.2 Octopus bimaculoides
CCACCACCACCACCACCACTACCACCACCACCACTACCACCACCACCACCACCGCCACTGTAATAACGACGACGGCGGCGATGACAGAATAGCAACAACAGCAGTAGTGCTGACGATATTATCAACAGCGGCAGCAACAACAACAACAATAACAACAACAACAACAACAACAATAGCAACAACAACAACATTAACAATAGCAACAACAACATTTCTAGCAACGTCAGTGATATAACCACAGCGTGAGATGGTAAAGAATCGTTCTTTGACGTGCTAGAAAGAATAGCGAAAACCCACTCAAATCGCACACAAATAATCGTCTTAAAAGGAAACGGGAAGTGTGTATTGTACACTGAACGCATTGTACATACGAAACGACGGGATGATCACGGCTGGAAATCTTTGATCAAAGGCCTGCTCGATTAGGATTGATCTGAAGCTAAACAAGAAAAAAACTAGTCATATTCTTTTTAACTCTAGATACAAGGCCCGAAATCTTTGGGAGAAGGGGGCCAAGTCGATTAGATCGAACCCAGTATGCAACTGGTACTTATTTAATCGACCCCGAAAGGATGAAAGGATGAAAGGATGAAAGGCAAAGTCGACCTTGACGGATTTGAAATCAGAACGTAAACAGCCAGAAAAAAATCGACAAGCATTTCGTTCCGACGCTCTACCGATTCTGCCAGCTCCATTGAACTATAAGAAAAACGGTAATAATTATGGCGACGGTATAATCTTTGCAATGAAATGCTAAAGATTGAAGTATTGCATCGGTCATTTACCATTAAACGTTAGTCAGCATGTACCATGCTTTCGCTAAGTGCTTTATATGCCTGTGTAATCTTTAAATCTTTTAAAATGTTTCAGCTTCGAAGCTGCGGTCCTGCTGGGGCACCACCGTTAGCTAACATAGATTCCGTTTTATTCCTCACTCTTACCCAGCGGAACATCCGGAATGTAACAGCTAAAGGAAGAGAGAGCTTCACCGGTACCTAACTAGTTCGCTTTCACAGTTAAGTCGGCCGTGAAATGATTTAGCTCAATTGCTCAAGGACTTAACGCCCTGTCCGATCTAGTGATTGAACTCACAACTTTATAAACAATATCCCAACACCTTAACCACGGCGCTACGCACCTTCACTGTTACAGATTAATACTTCGCTAACGAGCGTGTTAAGAACAGTATTGTAGAGAAGTTTGCGAAACTCTTAATTGTTCTATCAACAGTCAAAGTCGAAGAATGAAGTGGATTGGTTCTTTGGCATGACAATATGGCACCTTACCTCTCATGAATATGGTCATTCAGGGACAAACCCCTAATTCAGTGGTTCCCAACCTTTTCACAGTGGTTCCCCAACGCTTTTATTTAAATGAATTTTCCCGACCCCTTTTAATGCATATGCCTGTCCTAATGTATAATTTCGTTTATTCTTTTATTTCTTTTACTTGTTTCAGTCAGCTGACTGCGGCCATGCTGGAGCACCGCCTTTAGTCAAACAAATCGCCCCCCCCCCCAGGACTTATTCTTTGTAAGCCTAGTACTTATTCTATCGGTCCCTTTTGCCGAACCTCTAGTTACGGGGACGTAAACATCGGTCGTCAAGCGATGGTGGGGGCTAACACAGACACACAAATACATGCATACATATATATATATATATATAAACGTACATACACACACACATATTCTGTATCTTTCAATACAGCTCAACGCTTCTAAAACAAACTTAGTTTACTTTCATCGTAAGTTGAATTTAACGTTAGCATCTTATGAAGCTAAATTTGTAAGTTCTAAAATTGTAGAAGAATTCGTCAGTGGTCAGTTTAGCTTAATGGTAAAGCACTTGACGCGTAATCACAGTGATGTGAGCCCGGGTCTCATGACTGGCCGGTAACGTATTTTTCTGCAGTGTATGGATAATTTATCCTGTTCACGCTATTTTATTAGCATTATCACGCGTTTGAGAATAAAAAAAATTATTTCTGTATCTTTCATTACATCTCAACGCTTCTAAAACAAACTTTGTTTACATCCATCGTCAGTTGAATATATATATATATATATATATATATATATATACGATGGGCTTCTTTGAGTTCCCGTCTACCAAATCCACTCACAAGGCTTTGGTCAGCCCGAGGCTATAGTAGAAGACATTTGCCCAAGCAGCCACGCAGTGGGAATGAACCCGGAACCATGTGGTTGGTAAGCAAGCTACTTACCACACAGCCACTCCTGCGCCTATGTTAGTGAATATATTAAAATTAACAGAATTCCACATAAATCGATGTGTTTATCTTTCTATATTTGTCTCCCGAACCTTCCCTCTAATTGTCTATCGAACCACTTATTTACTCTCCATCACTCCACATAGCTGTCTACCAATATGTCTATCTATCCATTTATCTATCCGTGTATCTACTTATTTATCTAACATCTATCTATCTTATTTTTTTCTCATCTTTTCGCTTTTCTATATCTCTGTTTAAAAGCCTTCCTTCAACGTCACTTCGACTAGCAAAATAGTTAAACATTAAAAGCTAAAACAAATTTCTTATTTCCTATTGTCTGTCACATTATTCTTATGTATACTAGATATTTTTTGATATCCCATCACTTAGTGAATATCAGTTTATCACAACGCTAACTAAAACTTTGCTATCTGTTATACTATTCTGATATATCTAATATTGTTTATATATATATCGTCTATCATTCGAAATCAGTCTCTCACTAAGCTATAGAACATTTAACTACAACGACGCTATATTTACAATTCTTGTAGGTACATGTAACACTGTTTTTTTTTTTATTTCTAGTTGTGTGTCATAAAAATAAAAGAGTTATTTTTTATCTTTTTCGTGTTTTAGTCATTGGTCTCCGGCCATGCTAGGGCACCGCCTTGAAGAATTTTTAGTTGCTTGAATCTACCCCAGTACTCTTTTTATTATTACGTTGTGGGGTTGAACCCGGAACCATGTAGTTTCAAAGCGAGATTCTTAACCACACACTAACACCCACGCTAATAATAGTTTCGTTGGTTGAATAACTGGAATAGTCATCATTAAAATTGACGGAGATCCTTTTATTGTTACTCAATGTTACTGTTATGAATGACAACAAGGCTTGTAATGTGTTTATAAGATGTATAAATAAATGCAAATGAATAAGATTTTTAGGCGTGGCTGGGTGGTAAGAAGCTTGCTTTCAAACGACATAGGTCCGAGTTCAGTCCCACTGTGTGGCACCTTGGGCCAAGTGTCTTGTATTATAGCCATAGACCAACCAAAGATTTATGAGTGGATTTGGTAGATGGAAATCGAAAAAAGCCTGTCTATATCTCTGTGTGTGTATGTGTGTGTATCTTTGGTCTGTGCTTGTCTCCCGACCACCGCTTGACAACCGGTGTTGGCGTCTTTACATCCTCGTAACTTAGTGGTTCGGCAAAAGAACCGAGAGAGTAAGTAAATAATAAAAAGAAGTATTCGTGTATCTTTCCGATCCGACTGCGTGGAAATCCATTATGTATGTATGTATATATATATATATATATATATATATATATATATATATATATATATATATATATATATATATATATATATATGTATGAATGTATGTGAGAGTGTGTGCATGTATTTGTGTGTGTGTGTATGTATGTATGTATGTATGTATGTTTGTATGTTCGAATACAGATAGATAGATAGACAGACAGACAGACAGGCAGGGAGACAGTCAGACAGGCAGGGAGACAGTCAGACAGATAGGTAGATAAATAAATAGATAGATAAACAGAGACAGACAGACAGATAGATAGATAGATAGATATGTGACATGGATGAATAAAGCAGAAAGCAAATAATTTTGAAGCAAACAAACATTAAACACAAAAAAATTCACTGCAAAAAACATCTCAAAAACAATATCTACACTACCCTCAAAGCTAGTCACACCATGGCTTAATGGCGGAAAAAAACCTTTTGTTTGGTCGTCATTACAAATGGAACGGAATGCAACGTTAAATGGAGGATCAATTTATTTAATTGAATATAAAACATCAACTGACTTGGGGATTCATTGCTGACATATAGTTGTCACCTTTAAATACTTGCGAAAAACTCTTCTGCGTTTTTTGTTTTTAAATTTGCCAGGCTTTTAGCTTGGTTTCTTTTCGTTTGGAAGACTTACATTCTTGGAAAGAATTTCTTTGTGTGTGTTTGTATATTGTGTGAATATGCGTATCTCCGTGTATGTCTACTTCTATGTGGGTGTAATGTGCATTCTATAAGTTTATGTGTGTGTTTCTATTTAACTGTATGGTAAAATATGAATGTATCTGATGTATGTCTACAGCGCATAAATATTTTATGATGAGAAAAGTTTGGTTTAACAAGGGCTTATTTTCAGCGTATAATAGTTAATTATGTATGTATATATATATATATATATATACCTAAATACATACATACACATATATATATATGTGCATATATATATATTTATATATGTATATATATATATT
>NC_068989.1:14208826-14209957 GCF_001194135.2 Octopus bimaculoides
ATATATATATATATATATATATATATATATATATATATATATATATATATATATACATATATATATATATATGTGTGTCTATATGTATATCTATTATATATGTATGTATGTAAATATGTAAATGTAGATACACATATATACACACATATATATGTTTAAGTGTATGTGTATATATATATGTTTATCCCTGTGTACGTAGTGAATGTGTGTCATGTGTATATGCATGTATATGTACGTGTGCGTGAGTGTGTGTGTGTGTGTGTGTGTGTGTGTGTGTGTGTGGGTGGGTGTGCGTATATATATGGAATAAAGCTGAACAAATATGTAATAACTATATATAATAACCATTATATTATTTGTGACTGCGTATGTACGGGTGTATATACATGTACAAGCGCGATTCTCGATAGATTTCCATTTGAACATGTTCAATTCACATGTATGTACACGTTTTACGCTGGTAAACATAAAGTGTAATCTTCTTCTCATCTCGTAGAGATTGATACAAACTTAAATACCAGGAGGCGGGATATTCTGAAAAACCCAAGAACATTGCTTGTTTACGCTTACAATTTTATATAATCTGGGGGATGCGTTCACCATTTATAATTTATATACATAATGTGTACACGTACGTGTGTGCATCTCTGTGTGTGACTGCCTTGCCTCTATGTGTGTATGCATTATGTATATGTGTATATATATTTAATCATTTATGAGCGCATACATTTACAGCAATGGATTAGATTTTAGATATATTTTGCATGATTAATTCATGCGAATATATACATTATACGATTAAGCATGTATGAGTGAGTATGTATCATATATTTACATTTTATATATATCAGAAGGGAGGTGAGAGCACGGAAGCGGAGTGTTTATAAGTATGCATGTCTGTACGTATATATGCGTATGTATGTAGACATATACAAACATTATACATATATATATATATATATATACACAAGCATATACTATATATATATATATAGTATATACATATACTAAACATATGTATATCATGCGTACTTATAAATATATATATAGTATATATATATATATATATATATATATGTGTGAGTGTGTGTGTGTGTGTGTGTGTGTGTGTGTGTGTGTGTGTGTGTGTGT
>NC_068989.1:14209967-14211484 GCF_001194135.2 Octopus bimaculoides
GTATATATATATATATATATATATATATGCATGCATGTATATATATATATATATATACATATATATATACATATATACATATATATATATGTATGTATACACACACACACACACACACACACACACACACACGCACATATATATATATATATATCCCTTACGGAGAGACGCTCTCACACGGTCCGTTGAGTGTAAATCACTATAAATAATATTTGTATATAATTAAAGTGGTTGAGCACTTAAGCGGCCAAAGCAATCTCCGAAAGGCAGTAGTTTGTGACGTAGACAAATATCTAGTAATAACTCTCCGGCATTCGAATCCCTCGATTAGTGCTATCACAAGGTATTTAGCGCTAGCGGGGATCGGGGAAAACGCTTGTGACATGAAGAGTGACACTAGACTTTTCCCTCTGTTAAGTATGAATGCCCCGGATTTACAAAGTTATCCGCCATATTTGTTTCGTATGAAATAGTCGCTGTCTTTCGGTTTTGGTTTGTTTTTCGGTTTTGGTTTGTTTTTCGCTTTTTGCATATCTTTTCATCTTTGTCGCTTAGATATTTGCATAATTCTGAAAACCGTTTAATTCATTCCAAGTATTTTATTGAAATTTTAACTTTTTGCAACATTTATGAATGCAGTAAAATTTGTTCTGGGGAACAAATGCATGGTTGTGTGTGTGTCTGTGTGCATGTGTGTGTGTATGTGTGCCCGTGCGCGTGTGTGTAAAAAGATACATCATATACATACATATGTGTGTCTGTGTGTCTATGTTTGTGTATGTATGTACCGGTTTAAAAGTTTAGTTTCTTTTTGGACAGGTCTTATGTACATGCGCGAACACACATATTCAACCGCACAGACTGTGTGTGTAGATATCTATAACCTATTAGGGTATTGATCTCGCGATCGTACGGTTGTGGGTTCAATCCCTAGATAGTGCGGATTATTTTGTCCTTAGCCAAAGTACATCACTTCACGTCGCTCAAGTCTGCTCAGTTGAAAATGAGTACCAAGCGACTGTTAGTGCAGATCTGCCTCCCTCCAGTACTAACATCCTCGTTTTCAGCCGGATCAAAAGTAAGAAGGGTCTCTCTGCTTGCAAAACTTTGTGTCCCTAAAAACTGGCAAAACGTGACACCAGCAACGGGGTCGTCCCCGCCCATCAGTGACCTTTAAGTTCATGCGTGTGTGTATCCGTAAGCGTTGTGTGCATATGAGTATGTATGTGTGTATATTTGTGCGCGTGTACGTATATATGTACGTGTGAATGTATGTTTGTATCCATGTATGTTATGTGTGTGTGTGTGTGTGTGTGTGTGTGTGTGTGTGTGTGTGTGTATTTGTGCGCGTGTACTCTCTTTTACTCTTTTACTTGTTTCAGTCATTTGACTGCGGCCATGCTGGAGCACCACCTTTAGTCGAGCAAATCGACCCCGGGACTTATTCTTTGTAAGCCTAGTACATATTTTATCGGTCTCTTTTGCCGAACCGCTAAGTTACGGGGACGTAAACACAC
>NC_068989.1:14211568-14212797 GCF_001194135.2 Octopus bimaculoides
ATATATATATATATATATATACAAATATACGACAGACTTCTTTCAGTTTCCGTCTCCCAAATCCACTCGCAAGGCTCTGGTCGGCCCGAGGCTATAGCAGAAGACACTTGCCCAAGGTGCCACGCAGTGGGACTGAACCTGGAACCATGTGGTTGGTAAGCAAGCTACTTACCACACAGCCACTCCTGCGCCTGTTTGTATCCATGTATGTTATATGTGTGTGTGTGCGTGTGCGCGTGCGTGTGTTGCCAGCCTAAAAAAGAAGTAATATTTTTAAACCAGTCTGCTGACAATTAATTACAGTTTTGTTTTAAAGGCTTTTATATCCACACCATGCAGGTCTCTCAGGCATTTTGGAAGGATATTAAAAGGCTGTGGGTCCTTAAAGCGCAAGCTGTTGCAGTATCTGGTCCTGTATTTTGATGGCGATGCTGGGGTCCTTGAATAACTTTCAATGCCAAAGTTTGGTACAAGGTATATCTCTCCCACCTTCGTTTCAAGAAGAAGAGTTTTAATTCCTTCAGTCTTTCCCAGTAGCTGACATGTTGCATCGAGACGATTTTCTTAGTGTAGCTTCGTTGGATTGCTTCGAGTTCCGCTGTGGATACTTTATTGTGTGATGACCATAATTGGGAGCAAATACATAATCATCATCATCATCATCGTTTAACGTCCGATTTCCATGCTAGCATGGGTTGGACGATTTGACAGAGGACTGGTGAACCGGATAGTTGCACCAGGCTCCAATCTGATCTGGCAGAGTTTCTACAGCTGGATGCCTTTCCTAACGCCAACCACTCCGAGAGTGTAGTGGGTGCTTTTACGTGCCACCGGCACGAGGGCCAGTCTGGCGGTACTGGCAACGGCCACGCTCAAAATGGTGTATTTTACGTGCCACCTGCACAGGAGCCAGTCCAGCGGCACTAGCAGCGACTTATATATGTTTTAATTGAAAATGGAGACGAGCACCATTCCTCGATGTAATCAGCTTGAGAGATTGTTAAAATATTAAGATATCTTTCTGACATGAAACTAATGGTAACCTTAATACATAAATAAATTTTATCCACCAAACCGGTGATGAGCAAACATTCTCATTGTTCGACATTTATGTATATATCAATCTTCCGTGTCCTTCCTCAATTATATATATGTATGTGTGTGTATATGTGTGTATGCGTGTGTGTGTGTGTGTGTGTGTGTGTGTGTGTGTGTGTGTGTGTGTGTGT
>NC_068989.1:14216579-14219527 GCF_001194135.2 Octopus bimaculoides
TATATATATATATATATATGTATTTGTGTGTCTGTATTTGTCCCCCCACCATCGCTTGACAACCGATGTGTGTGTGCTTACGTCCCCGTAACTTAGTGGTTCAGCCTAAGAGACCAATAGAATAAGTATTAGGCTTACAATTAATAAGTCTTCAGGTCGATTTTTTCGACTAAACGCCATGTTCCAGCATGGGAAGGCAACCCGAACTGATAGGTATGCGTCCTGGGTGCTCTAATAGGTAATTCACCAAAATTCCATTTAGAACAGCGGCTGGAGTTGTGCTTATGTGAAAGTGTTCGAAAAAAACTGGCATTGTGTGGCTTACCTTTGAGTCAGTAAGGCTTAAGTAGTGAGGGAGGCAGATTCGGGACTATGGCATTTAAATTCGTTTAATTCAATCTAAAAATGGTAAAATAATACATAACTGGTAAAGATAGTAGAGATAGTCTCTGACAGCTGATTCTGGGATATCCCGGCCATTGGATCATCGTATCAATTGAAGATTTCCTAAACCGGGTATTCCGTCATCGGAAAAATACACGAGGAAATGTATGTTAGACAGTGGAAAGAAAGCTCCTTTTTAATGATATTCATTGCAGTTCACTATGGATCAGGAGGGTAGGAGTTCAGGAGGGTAGTTCAGGAGGGTAGGAGTTCAGGAGGGTAGGAGTTCAGGAGAGTAGGAGTTCAGAAGGGTAGGAGGGTAATTCAATCCATTTGAATTAAATGAATTTGAATGCCATAGTCCAGCTTTGACTAATTGTTTACTTTCCTCTCTACTTTAACCGATCTATGTGCGTGCGAGCTTGCGTGTGTGTGTGCGTGTGTGTGTGTGTGAAATTCTCGTGCCAATTTTGATGTAGGGGGTGGAGTTTAACAGAGCTATCAGAGATATCCAGCCAACAGTTTACTGACAAGTCCAGTAATTGGACATAAGAAATTATTCTTATACAAACCAGTTGGCATCTTATTTTGACACTTTGTCTTTGTTTTCAGTTATTCAAGATGACCCAAACAGTCCAATTCACAGCTAATAGTGATTTTATAGCAAGTTAACACCCATTCATTGCGATTCAATGCAATTTAAGCAAATATTTCTGCGTGGACTTTTGTCATCTTGAGCTTAGCTTTAACCTAATCCTTGTACCTAAGCTATGGTCTTCCTATGCTTCTCCTTCCATCATAGAGCTGGCTATATGTAAGGACTTTTGGAATTCTGTTCTTACTTATTCTGATGACATGACTAATCGATCTTAATTGGGATTGGAAAAGAAAGGATTTACTGCCACCAATTTTGGATTTGGAGAATAGTTTGGTATTCGAAATTCTGTCATTCGGTGTGTATTCACAAACGTGAATGCTACACTCTGCGCATGTAGAAAATATAGTTTATGAGGCGTGTGAGTGTGTACGAGTGAGAAACTGAGAGACAGTGGCGGCCATACTTACATCCATGCAAACAAACATCGTAGAAGCCAGCTCAATAATGAATATGATCATACATACGGACAGACAGACAGGAATATATACACAGTGTGCAGTTACAGTTGGCCGTTATGTTGACAGACAGACAGACAAACGGACAAACAGAAAAAGACAGACATTTTAATCAATAGAAGGAGAAAATATTGAAAATGTGCAAGAGACTTTAGCCGAAGGCATTCTTTATTTCGCAATATTAATCTGTCATCTTTGGAATTGGTTGGGAGAAGAGGGAAGAATAGTTGAGGTGGGGGGGGGGAAGTGGGGGTGTCTATTTATCGGTCTGGTGTTTGGTTTTTGTTTATATTTTGTTTGTTTTTGGTACCTTCCAATAATTTGGTCTGAGTCGTCGGGTATGGTAGGAGTGGTGTGGTGATAATAAGGGTGGGGAGAGAGAGAGAGAGAGAGAGAGAGAGAGAGAGAGAGAGAGAGAGAGGCAAGCAGACAGACAGAGACAGAGAGAAAGAGAGAGACATACAGACAGACAGAGACAGAGAGAAAGAGAGAGAAAGAACTTTAATTTGGTGATATTCTAGTTTGTTTCCATGTTCTTTTTCTTGGTGATGATGATGGCGTGTTAGAAGGGACGAGAGTGGCGTGGGTGGTCGATGTGCCGCCTGTGTATTGGTTGTGTAATAGCGACTGGGTGGCTGGATATATGGATGGCTGGATGGCTGGGTAACTGAGGGATAGGATGAAAGTAGGGGATGGTGGCGGCGGTGCGTCTTGAAGAAGGTAACTTACTTAAAATGAATGATGGCGGAATTTGCGGCTGAGTTTCGAACAGAATGTGGATGGGGCAAGAGAGGCACAATTACACGGGGATGCATGTTAGAAGAGTAATATTGGTGATGATGGTGGTGATGGTGATGCATGAAGATATTCTGTTGCACCTCCCCTCCTCATTCTTCACCCCATACTCACTCCTCCTCCTTATCATCTCTCCCATTATTATTTTCATCCTTAAACCCCGTCCCCAAACCCTTTTTCTACACTTTGCCCCCTCCAGTTGATCAAAATGATGATTGATGGAGTATCTCGTCCCGTTTTTCAAACATTGGGGTTCATTATTTAACTGTCGATGATGTTATGGTTATTATATTCATAAAGGAGCAGGCATGGCGGCTGTGTAGTGAGAAGCTTGCTTCGCAACCACGGGGTTCCGGGTTCAGTTCTGCTGCGTGGTACTTTGGGCATGTGTCTTTCACTATAGCTTCGGACAGACCAAACCCCTGGGGGTGGATTTGGTAGACAGAAACTGAAAGAAGCCAATCGTATATGTGTGTTGACAGCCAGTGTTGCTGTGTTTACGGTTCGCCAAAAATTTCCATAATATAGCGGTTCGGCAAAAGAGACCGATAGAATAAGTACCAGGCTTTAAAAAAAATAAGTCCTCGAGTTGATTTCTTCGACTGAAGGCGGTGGTCCAGTATGGCCGCAGTCAAATGACTGAAACAAATAAAAGA
>NC_068989.1:14221064-14222161 GCF_001194135.2 Octopus bimaculoides
ATATATATATAATCATCATCATTATCATCATCATCATCATTATATATACATACATACATATGCACACAGAGAGATATGTAGACATCTATATTAGTATATATACATGTATGTGTATACACGTGTACGCTTGCTTGCGTAAGTGTATGCACACACGCACACACACACAGACAAACACACGCGTGCATACACACAAAAGCACACACTCTTACACACATACACACACTGAAATTTCTTAAAGCATGTAATAATACACACTTATGTTATTCTCTGTAATCTTTTTGGTGCGGTGGGGGGTGCGCGTTTTGTAAATTTTTATTTAATTTCTCGCATAACACCCCCCGAGTCCACCCCGTGTACTTCCACATCCAAAACACTCTGAAATCAAGCTATAAATTTTGGGAAGAATCGTTTTATTTACACGGGCGGCCACACGTTAAAGCTACAAAATAACAATTACGAAATTCTTAACATTAAATTCAATCATTGTACGACTCGTTTTGTCATTCAGCCTCTCTCTCGTTCTCTCCCGCCTCCTTCCCTCTCTCTCGCTCTCTCACTGTGTGTCTCTCTCTCTCTCTCTGTCGGGCGCACTTCTCTCTCGCTCTTTCTTTATTTATTTCTCTATCTCTTTCTCTTACTCTCTCTTTTCTAATTCATTTTTTTACTCTCGTCTTTATTTCGATGTGAATATTTCTATTTATTTTCACTATTGATCTCTCTGTCTATAACTATCTCTATAGTTGTGTGTGTCGGTATCTACCTATCACTATCTCCCTGTTTGTCTATCTATCTATCTATCTCTCACTCTATCTTTTTTCTCTCTCTCTCTTTCTCTATCACTCTCTCTCTCTCTCTCTCTCCCTTTCTCTAACTATTTATCTATATATCTCTATCTATGTCTATCCATCTATCGCTCTCTCTCTCTCTCTCTCTCTCTCTCTCTCTCTCTCTCTCTCTTTATTTATCTAACTATCTATATATTTCTATCTCTCTCTGTCTATCTCTCGCTCTCCCCTCTCTCTCTCTCTTTCTCTCGCTCCCTCAGTGTCTTTCTCCATGCATATATATATATATATATATATATATATATATATATA
>NC_068989.1:14225680-14226462 GCF_001194135.2 Octopus bimaculoides
ATATATATATATATATATATATATACGCATTGCAGACTAAGTAAATTTATACAGCATGCGCGCATAGCATGCAACGTTCCACTGATGTCATTGCAGTATTGCTGGTCGTGTAGATTTTTGAGTAATACCTCAGAGATGACAGCAGAGAAGAAACAAAAACAAAAAAGAGGAAAACGCCATTCCTTTGAGGGCTTCACTCAACTATGTACAAGAGCGCATTGATGAATAACATATATACAGTACAACAGGTTGGACAAGCAAACGAAATAACGTAACGTTTATCTCCTCACAGAGATGCACACATTACATATAAATGTATGTGCGTGTGAGTGTGGGGTAAGATGTATGTGTGTGCGTGTATATATATATGTGTGTGTGTATATACACATGCATACACATATACACATACATATATATATATGTAGGTATATGTGAATAAGTATATTTATATATTTATATGTATGTGTGTATGTATATATGTGTGTGTATATATGTGTATATATGTATATACATATACACATACATATATATATATATGTAGGTATATGTGAATATGTATATATATATTTATATCTGTATGTATGTATGTATGTATGTATGTATGTATGTATGTATGTGTGTGTGTATATGTATACACACATTTATACGCATATATTTAGAAAGATATACACATACATACATATATTAATACATACCCAGGCACACAGATACGGAGAGAAGTGGGTAGATGGAAAGTTAGAAAGAGAGATAAAACCTCATACATGCGTGACCACACGCATAAA
>NC_068989.1:14226584-14227308 GCF_001194135.2 Octopus bimaculoides
TGTGTGTGTGTAATCATAGATAGATAGATAGATAGATAGATAGATAGATAGATAGATAGATAGATAGATAGATAGGTGGGTAGGTAGATAGATAGATAGATAGATAGATAGATAGGTAGGTAGGTAGGTAGGTAGGTAGGTAGGTAGGTAGGTAGGTAGGTAGGTGGATAAGTAGATAGGCAAGTACGTCCACCACACCCCAAAGCTATTATGCCACCATTAAAGAGAATAGGACCGTTTGTGATGGAGGATTGGGAGCAGGCAAACCAATGACAGAAACCAAAGACATTAAAAGCTTTATATCTAATGATTGATTCCATTTCGAGATAGATTTCTTTCTATTTTATTATTTTTCCACAAACAAAAAGAATTCCCAAAGATATAGCTAAAGGCATACATGATGTAACAATATCTCGTAATTCTCCAAAGAATTTGGTAGTTTCTATAGAAATATGGTGATTTTGCTGTCACGACCGTTGTATTTATTTTCAAGATAAAGATTATTGATTAACAAAAAAAATAAATAGGAAGAAAAATAAATTCCTGTACAAGGCCCGCAAAAATGTATGGACGTATAAGCAAAGGGGTGTCTGTGTGGCAAGAAGCTTGCTTCCAAACTACATCGTTCTGGGTTCAGTTCCCCTGCGTGGCACCTTGGGTAAGTGTCTTCTACTATAGCCTCGGGCTGACCAAAGCCTTCTGAGTGGATTTGGTGGACGGAAAC
>NC_068989.1:14227318-14229006 GCF_001194135.2 Octopus bimaculoides
GCCCGTCGTATATATATGTGTGTGTGTGTGTGTGTGTGTGTGTGCGCGCCTTTGTCTGTGTTTGTCCCCCATCACAGCTTGACGACCGGTTTTGGTGTGCTTACGTCCCCGTAACTTAGCGGTTCGTCAATATAAACCGAGATCCTTCTTTCCCTAGGTATTCTTACGAATTCTTCAAAAATCAACGCTGGCCCTGTGAATCTGCCCTTACCCTCATTGTTAATGTGGACTATTCTTGTAGAAAGATACAGCGAAGTTAAGTGAATTTATCAATAGTCTATGGACTATTCTTGACAGTGACTGCAGACTCTACGTACTCCTTGTTAGTAATCATTTGTTATATGAGGTAGAGGAGACTCTTGTTTGAAATGCACTGCTACATTTCAAAGTTTGAGGTGGCATTAAGAGCACAATCACCTATAAACCAGAATCGAATTTTAAAATGTATATATTAGTGACAGAACCAGTAATAATAGCGAGGTGTAATAATTAACCTCCACTTCAACGTGGAAGTTCTGATAGAACAAACTTTACTGCGGTAGACACACGAGAGAAAGTCTCATATATGCTTTTGGTGCAAAATGCGCACTGGTTTATATCACTAGCTGGGAGATAACTCTAGCAGTCGAGCGCCCATCACCGATGAGACCAAGGAATGTCGAAATCACTTGATCTGGTAGTCTCGGTGTTGGAGTTGGTGGAGCGTTATCTCTCCGCTCGCGATATAAGCAAGCGTGCATTTTGCACCAAAGCCTATATGAGAGTTTCTCTTATGGTATCAACCGCAGTAAATTTTGTTTGATCAGATTATCCACGTTTAAGTCGGAATAAATATTATCTCTCAGAATGGGATTTGTATAGAGCATCCTATATCATCCTGACAGAGTGGTGTCTTCTTAGACTTAAGTTTCTTCCATCGGTGTCTGTTGTATTTATCGTAAATGTTCTGAGAGAAGTAAATCAAAATGTCTGACAACGTCATGCTGAAAATCATAAGGACAGCACACAAGTTTGTCTGATGACTCTAGTTACTTGGGATATCGACGTCGTCTTTCCACCATTAGAGAAAAAGGATTTACACACTGTGAAGTGGTTGGCGTTAGGAAGGGCATCCAGCCATAGAAACCGTGCCAAAACAGACACAGGAGTTCTAGGCAATCCTTGACTCATTGGATCCTTGTCAAACCGTTTAACTTATGCCACGCGAGTTTTAAATGATGATGAGGGTGATGGTGAGTTGCCCTTGTAAACATTCCAATAGCAGGGTAATAAACTCTAGCTATGACTCTCTATATATATATAAATATATATATACGTGTGAGTCTGGGTGTATTGAGTATTATATGCATGTGTATGAAAACATACATGTATATATAAATGTTTGTGCGTATGAAATGTATTGTGTTTATGTACGTATATGTGTGTGTGTATACATAGATACCCATATACATATGTACATTATGTATGTATACGAATATATATATATATACATATATATACATAGATTCATATGCATAAGCATGTGTATATATATATATATATACATATATATACATATATTCATGTGCATAAGCATGTGTATATATATGTGTGTGTGTGTGTGTGTGTGTGTGTACGTATATATGTATATACATGCATGTGTGTGTATATATATAGATATACATATGTACGTAGTATATATATGTATA
>NC_068989.1:14232292-14234289 GCF_001194135.2 Octopus bimaculoides
AAGTGCCTGTATTAAGTTGTTCCTTTACTAAACAGAGAAACATACACACACACATAGATGTGTATATATATGTGTGTGTGTGTGTGTGTGTGTGTGTGTGTGTGTGTGTGTGTGTGTGTGTGTGTGTGTGTGTGTGTGAATATATATAATATATATATATATAATCAGATGAGCGTCTGTATTTGCAAAATGACGAAGAAACTATTGGATGCGCAATGTAGAGAGTGTATGCTTTCTGAGAAATTGATGTTCCTTGTATCCTAACACCAAGGTTTACGTTACAGTTCATACAATCGATTGAAGTGGAGATGCAGTGCGTCAGTGAGTAACGAAAAAGTATTCCAAAACACATCGAAATATGAAGATTCAGCAGTACATCGAAACTTAATTGCCTGCTTTAAAAAATACTAGAAAAAGAGTCACACATTTGTTTAACCATTATTCTCCACAGAGCAAAATATTTCTATGTTTAACATCGAAGATGCGTAATGATTTTCATGTTTTTAGTACTTTGTCTGAAAATATATATATATATGAGAAAGGGAAGCGATTCGATAAGATGTAATGGATAAAATATTTTAGCAAGCAAGTTGTTGAAAATATTTTTTCAATGAGCAGCAATGGTAGTGTTGGTAAGAATTCAACAATCCCGATAATTTGTTCAAAATCAAAAGTCTTTTTATATTCTCCAAACGACAGAGATCATCGTTCCATAGAAGGTCGAGTGGCCCTTATTTCATATTGACTCGAACGACCTTAAAATCTGCTTTCGGCTCGCAGAGTCACGTGGCATGATGTTAACCGAATTAAATGAGAGACGATAGTAAACGCCTCAACGGGTCGCCAGTATATCGTAGTTTTAACCAACAACTGCTTCCGAAATGAAGTGTTTTTCACAAAGATACAAAGCGCTACTTTGTCTGAGAATCGAAACATATCCTAGCGATACTGAGCACAACATCTAACCATTAAACCTAGTGGCTTCAAGCCATCTAAAAACCGTTAATATTATTATCTTTTAAGCACCAGATACATTTCGATGGTGAATTAGTAAGGAATCTTTGAGTGACTGAATGCAAACATAGTGAGAGAATATTTTTTAAAAGGATTTTCTTTAATCCTAATGTTGGTGATAGACAAACGAAAAGCTTTATAAGGATTAGTAAAGTCTTTTTTAAAAAGTTCTTTCCAATAAACATTACGCTTAAATACAAAAAATAAACAATTATATACGTACATACATATCTGCATACACATTGAAAATATATTTACGATCTATAAAATTTTATATTATCCTGAATACGTATGTATGCACCGCAGCACAAGGCAGTGGCTCTCATGGCTTCTGATCTTAACTGATTGGGAGTGTTATCATGAGATCACCGCGTCGCGTACATATGGTTGTGATGCATGTGCCTGATGTACCCTTATCAGACGAGTAGTCATGATGGGTATACTGAGCTTCGTATATTTTACTCCAGTGTCACTTTTATGGCATGCACTGCTCTCTCACATTAAACAATAATAATAATAATAATAATAATAATAATAATAATAATAATAATAACTGCATGTTTTATAAATGATACTGTTGTAGTTTTACAAGTGTAGTATTATCAGTGTAGAAATAAAAATATTACAAATGCAGTTATTTTCGACGACACGCCGTTGAGACCCAGCATATTTGTGGTAACGATATGCCCCATCACATAACCAAATATTGCTAATATTTTACCAAAGGGTTAAAAAAAAAGGTACACGAAATGTGAAGTCTTTAAGTTAAGAAATATATATTGTTTTACTTGTCACTGTGAAGGGATGCGCCGTTCTCTTTATTGAATGAAGTTGGCGCCACTTTTTTGATGACACGAATTAGACTCACACACACACACACCATATATGCATATATAAATAAATAAATAAAAATATATGGTGGTGCCCAAGCATAGCCACGGCCATAGAGCTGAAATGTATAAAAGAATAAAGAATACATACAT
>NC_068989.1:14235504-14238903 GCF_001194135.2 Octopus bimaculoides
GTGTGTGTGTGTGTGTGTGTGTGTGTGTGTGTGTGTGTATGTGTGTGTGTGCGTTAGTATATATACTCATTTACACATAAATATATACACATATTCACACACGCGGATACGCGCACACTTATTGATTCTATATTTTTGTATTTATATATAATTGTATGTATATATATGTGTGTGCTTTGATAACATTTAATAACTTGATATTTCGGGTAAAATGCTCCTTTTCAAAAAGTGGATAGAGCATAAGAATGCATCTGTATTCATCCCAGTTCAAGATATGTAATAGGTGGTAAGATCATGTGTTGTTCAAGTGTGGTGAAAGTAGGGTTGTGACTTGCGTTGCTTTGAGTCATATTAGCATAAAGATCACGTGCTGCGAGCAAAACTGTGGTCAAATGTTGCGTTGTACGTGAGTTGATGGCAGTGGCTAGTACAGCCAATGTGCTACGTTGCCTATGTGTTGGTTGTTGATACCAACTTTATGTTGTCTAATGTGCAAATTTTCTTTCAGTTACTCGTTTCAGATGTTTCTATTAAGAGTCCTTAAAGAATGGAAGTAGAAATTATCCAAATATATTCATATCATCCTTGAGAAAACCAATGTATGTTTCTTGCGCTCTTTCAGCGCGGCAAAATCTTTCAATATTAACCGTAAGTAAATTTGAAAATAAAAAAAAACACCATTTGAGTTGGCGTTATTGTTCTAGTACGTTGCACTACCATTAGGTAGCAATGGTTATACCATTTGACGGACATTAACAACTAAAATACACAGATAATGCTTGGTATTAATAGTAATGTTTATGGCTGTGTGGTAAGTAGCTTGCTTACCAACCACATGGTTCTGGGTTCATTCCCACTGCGTGACACCTTAGTTAAGTGTCTTCTACTATAGCCTCAGGTCGACCAAAGCCTTGTGAGTGGATTTGGTAGACGGAAACTGAAAGAAGCCCGTCGTATATATGTATATGTATATGTATGTGTGTGTGTATATGTTTGTGTTTCTGTCCCCCTCCAACATCGCTTGACAACCGATGGTGGTGTGTTTACGTCCCCGTAACTTAGCGGTTCGGCAAAACAGACTGATAGAATAAGTACTAGGCTTCCAAAGAATAAGTCCTGGGGTCGATTTGCTCGACTAAAGGCGGTGCTCCATTATGGCCGCAGTCAAATTACTGAAACAAGTAAAATAGTAAAAGAGTAAAAGAGAGAGAGAGTATGTCAACAGAATGTGGCAGTCCTAAAAAAGGACGATGTTACTGATGTTTTAACCCCAGGAAAACATCTTTTCCAGCTGGAAAACATCATCCTTTATAAGACTGCCACATTCTGTTAACATATTAACTTTACTATTCGGTGCTGTTACTGTATATCTCTCTCTCAGAGATTTAAAACGGCTTGGTATTAACTCTTCCGATTAAAACAGCTTAAGGAAAAAGAGGATTCCGTGATATGGCTGCCCAAGTTATCACAGATCCATCATCATGCTTCACGGTGGGGTAAGTTCCGTTGGGTTGTCTCCAGACATAAATTCGCTCCGAAGTAAGAAAAAGATTAATGCTGATTCTTTAGAGATAACAGTGATCCACTGAGCCATTGATCACTTCTGACAGTCTAGACACCATTTTTTCCAGTCGTCAGCTTTGATGGCGGACAGGAGAGGTTCGAACAATCACAATCTGCCCATGGTTTCTAGTTTTATGGAACTCATGACTAACAGTTGTAGCTGAAGTGATTTACACTGTCATTATGTGTGAGATGTTTTCGCTACGATTGTTTAGTCTTAAATACCTAGATATCGGCTCCACAAGCCTTTTTGTTCCAGCAGAGATCACATGACCTTGTGATTAGCCGAACTTGTTGTTTGTATTGGTCGGTTTCCAGCCGTCCAATCGTGTTGGTGCAACAGTTTTGTTTTTCCTTACGCGAGAAATTAATCACCAGCTCTGGAGATCCTACTGGTCTCTATATGAACGCCAGTTCTCGACTGCTCTATGTCTTTGGCACACACCACTGACCACACGCAACTCATCTCTGACAACGATGTATCTGACACCAAACAGCCTCCTCTTTCATCTTCAAACACCTGCCTACAATCGTTGGTGTATGAACATCACACGACCAACAGACCAATGGCTGCCTCTACACACCACTACACAGTACGTCAGTTATGTCTACAAGATCAACAGTCCAGCCTAACCAACACACCTCTTTGTTGTAACCTGTTATGTTATTTTATTCCCTGTGTGGCAATCATTGTGGAGGCGCAATGGCCCAGTGGTTAGGGCAGTGGACTCGCGGTCATAGGATCGCTGTTTCGATTCCCAGACCGGGCATTGTGAGTATTTATTGAGCGAAAACACCTAAAGCTCAACGAGGCTCCGGCAGGGGGGGAGGTGGCAACCCCTGCTATACTCTTCCACCACAACTTTCTCTCACTCTTACTTCCTGTTTCTGTTGTGTCTGTAATTCAAAGGGTCAGCCTTGTCACACTGTGTAACGCTGAATATCCCCGAGAACTACGTTAAGGGTACACGTGTCTGTTGAGTGCTCAGCCACTTGCATGTTAATTTCATGAGCAGGCTGTTCCGTTGATTGGATCAACTGGAACCCTCGACGTCGTAAGCGACGGAGTGCCAACTTTACATTAAGGCAATCATTGTATTTTATAACGGAGAATAAATCGTCGCTTACCAGTTCATTTTCATCTCACGTCGTATATCGTATATATGTCGTATATCGTATATACGTCGTATATCGTATATACGTCGTATATCGTATATCGTTTCCACATTTCCCTTATTTACCATCTAAGTTATACAGTTTTCATTGCCACGGGGTCGGTACCGTGGTGGCTTAGCTCTGCTGGGATTTTTGCTGCCGTTGTTCGATTGCTTTTAGACGGAATGCGTTTCACTATTCTGCAAATCTTCTCAGTGACCTTTGCCGTCCGTTTAGAATTATTCTTGCCACAGCTAGTTTTACTTTCGTTTTCGACTACCGACATGATTTTGGAAACCGTACTTCTCGAAATATTTAACAATTCAGTCATTTTAGGGACTCAGGCTCCAGCCGTTCGTGCTCAAACGATTTATCTTCTTTCGAAATGAGATAAGTCACACGTTTAAACTTATTTAAATATGAAATGTAAATAAAAAGAAGCACAGAGAAGTATGGAAGTGTAAGATATACAAAATGCATATGAACACATATATACAGATTAGAACGGCTTTGGATTTGTCTGGAAGGCTAAACTAATTCAAAAGCGCATTGTGACCAGCGGTGTGCAACAATATCTGATAACCGGTCGGTCATGTAGTCATGTTATATATATATATATATATGTGTGTGTGTGTGTGTGTGTGTGTGTGTGTGTGTGTGTGTGTGTGTGTGTGTGTGTGT
>NC_068989.1:14241541-14242661 GCF_001194135.2 Octopus bimaculoides
AATTCCGGTCTGGTGATCTGACGGACAGGTGGTCAGTCACTCGGGCTGTGTGATGTGAAGGCCATCAGAAAGCCAGCCTGATGAGCCGGCCTCGTGAATATGTATCGTATGCTGAAATAGCTATGATGAGAGAGTGGAAGACAGAGAGAGAGACAGGAAGATAGAAAGAGTAATGAAGACAGAGAGAGTAAGGAAGACATAGAGAAAGGGAAAGAGAGAAAAGGCTAGAGAGACGGAGAGTGAGAAACAGAGAGAGGGAGATAGAAAGAGAGAGAGAGAGAGAGAAAAGGAGGGAGATAAAGAGACAGAGTGAGAAAGGAAAAGATAGACAGATAAAGGAATTGAGTTAGAGAGAGAGAGAGAGAGAGAGAGAGAGAGAAAGAAAGGAAGGAGGAGAGAGAAAACAGGGAGAGATATAGGAAGGGAGAGAGAGAAAAGGAAGAAGGGAGAGGTAAAGGAAGGGAGAGAGAGAGAGAGAATGAGATACATCAGGAGGCAGACAATATGGCGTACAGACAAATAAGAGAAGGAGGAAGATAAAAGAAAGAAATACACATCAAGAAGAAGGAAAAAGAAAGCATGCACACATACACATACACATTCACCACTTTATTTGTAAGACACACACATACACACACACATATACATATATATATATATAATAATAATAAAAATAATAATAATAATAATAATAATAATAATAATAATAATAATAATAATAATAATAATAATAATAATAGGGATCAAAATTCAAAAATTACAGGTAAAAACTCAATTAAATTCAATTTATCAAAAATTAAAATTAAATGAAGTTTCACAGTATTTGATAGATACTCTTTTACTCTTTACTCTTTTACTTGTTTTAGTCATTTGACTGCGGCCATGCTGGAGCATCGCCTTTAGTCGAGCAAATCGACCCCGGGACTTATTCTTTGTAAGCCTAGTACTTATTCTATCGGCCCCTTTTGCCGAACCGCTAGGTTACGAGAGACATAAATACACCAGCATCGGTTGTCAAGCATCGCTAGGAGGACAAACACAGACACACAAACACACATACATATATACATATATATATATACATATATATGTTTGCATGTATGTATGTATGAATGGGTGT
>NC_068989.1:14243651-14244453 GCF_001194135.2 Octopus bimaculoides
TGGTCTGTTTCGATCTTTGAACTTTTAATCGTTTAAACTATACGAGTGACTATGCGTGCGTGCGTGTGTGCCAATTTGTATGTCGATAGGCAGACAGACAGACAGAAAGACAGACAGACAGACAGACAGACAACCAGACAGATAGATAGATAGATAGATAGACATACATACATACATATATATATATATATATATACCACACGCACACATATATATATATATATATACATATATATGTTTGCATGTATGTATGTATGAATGGGTGTGTGTGTATGTGTGCATGTGAGTTTCTGTGTGTGTGCGCCTGCGCGCGAGTGTGTGATCTATTTTCAGATATCTGATATCTTTCTGTAACAGATATAAAAAAAGTTTCATCGTTGGAATGCAAATAACAAAACAATATCACAGTTTGAAATTGAGAGAAGTGCTCCTTATTTTCACTCACAGACTGCATTTGCAATATGGCTGTTAGGGGGTTGATTTCTTTTTCTGGAAACCCCGAGTTTAACCATATTGACATTTATGTATTTGCACACAATTATCTATATTTATTTTTTAAGGCGGTGAGCTGGGAGAATTGTTAGTACGCCGGGCGAAATGCTTAGCGGTATTTCGCCCGTCGCTACGTTCTGAGTTCAAATTTCACCGACGTCGGCCTTACCTTTCATCCTCGCGAGGTCGATAAATTAAGTAGCAGTGAGACACTGGGGTCGATGTAATTGACTATCGGCCTTCCCTAAAAATTTTCGAAGCTTTGTGCCTAGAGTAGAAGTAATTATTTATATTTATTAGTAAGGCATCG
>NC_068989.1:14244782-14246046 GCF_001194135.2 Octopus bimaculoides
GCCCCTTCTGGGCAATAAAGAAATAGGTATTTCGTCTGTCTTTCTGAGTACAAATTCCTCCGAGGTCAACTTTACCTTTCATCCTTTCGGGGTCGATAAATCAAGTAGCAGTGAAACACTGGGGTTGATTTAATCGACTAGTCCCCTCACCCCCACCCCAAATTTCAGGCCTTGTGCCTTTGGCAGAAAAGTTGTTTATGGAAGGTCAGCAGTCGACCATGCATACCGGCCTCCCCTCTCCACACCACCAGTGTTATCAGAGACGCCGATACAGCTTGGCATCTGTGACGTCATTTCTACAGCTGAGTGAACTGGAGCAACACGCAGCCCTGTCCGGGATTCGGACTTACAACCTCACCGTCGTAAGCTCGATGCTCTAACCACTGAGCTACGCGCCTTCACAGACTTGTACGTATGTATGTAAATATTTAAAGAAAGTCATCAAAGCATCAAACAGCAAATCATCGAAAGACACAAGAAAAAAATCTTTGTTTCTGTGTGTTTGTGTTCGTATTTATACAGTTTGTTTAGCTATCATGCCTCTGTGTGTGTCTGTGTGTGGTGTGTGTCTGTGTGTGGTGTGTGTCTGTGTGTGGTGTGTGTGTGTGTTTGTCTCAATGTGAGAATTCATTATATATGTGTGTACGTGTATGGCATTTTGTATTTATATAAATACACTTATTTGAACTTCTGTGCGCTAAAATATACGTGCGATCATGTTTGAACCCATTGGATTCGAGTGGGTGATATGTATACCGTGAGCATTTTAAGACACACATATCTTAAAATGTTAGTTTTTGTTGAAATATACTTATTTGACTGTGAATACCTATTCGTATACACTACTTCTAATGTCAGCAACATTTCAATACACCAATTTCCGTAAAGCGGCGATCTAGCAGAACCGTTTAACTCGCCGAGCGAAATGCTTAGCGGTATGTCGCCTGTTTTCTCACGGTTGTAGCAATAGCGAAAGAGGCAGTATGGAAGACTAGGATAAAATGAATTAAGACAGGCAACTTTATCTCTGGTCACAATCTACGATCATTTTTTACTTTTCATTTGAAAAGGAAGGTGTGGCTGGAGAAGAGATGTCTGTCGGAGTGTACGTTACAAAAGAGACGGAAGCATGTTGCACGAGTGTTGTGCGTGCAAGGAACAGTGTGAATAGTCAGAAAAAAAAAGGAAAAAAAAAAAAGAAAAGTGCTTGTGGGGTCGGAGCGTGGCCTGATCATCGCTTCATTTGTATTGTCCCAGTATTGTT
>NC_068989.1:14247290-14249544 GCF_001194135.2 Octopus bimaculoides
ACACACACACACACACACACACACACACACACACACATAGATATCCACAGACACAACGTCATCAACCCACCACCGGTACTACAACAAATACCACCCCACCGTTTCCAATGCTACCACCACCTTAACCTGAACCAACACCACTACCACTCACTCCACTACCATCATCCTATACACCACTTACCCTTTACTACCTCACCCTGCACCCATCACCATCAGTTACCACTATTAATCAGAGCTACTACCCATACCGTTATACCACCAACACCACAAATCCACCACTTCCATGAACGCCACCATTAACGCCCACGGCTACATCTCCACCTCCACCGCGACCTCTGGTGAGCATAACACCCACCAGAAATTCAGTTTCGTTTTTGTCTATCATTGTCCGTCTCCTCCACCACCGAATACCATTGTGCCATCACAGCTACCACCGCCACCTTCATAAGCATTTACTACAAGTGCGACCCATTATCCACACATACACCTTAACTCACACTACCATCATCACCATCGACATCATCAACATCACCACCACCACCTCCATGACGACCATCAATTCCACCACTACCACCATCACCACAAAAACTACCACCACCACCATCGGCATCACTAGTACCACTATCATCCTAACTGCTAAAACCTCCACAACCACCACCACCACCAACAGTAACAACATAACGCCACCGTGCCCACCACCACCACCAGCTCCACCTTAACTCAAGCGCCACCACCTATCACCACCAACGCCACCATCACCACCAACACCGCCAACACTTCCACGACCTCTAGCACCCACACTACTACCATCATAACCAACACCACCACCACCAGCAACACCACCATCGGGACCAATATCCCCCGCCAACACCGCCAATGCCACCATCACCTCCCCACCCCTACCACCACCACCTCCATCATCATCACCACCATCAACATCCATACCACCTCCACCACCATTACCGCCCTCAACATCAACATCACCTCCACCACAACCACCACCACCACCACCTCCACCACTACTACTACCGTCACCACAACCATCACCTCCGCTTCCTCCACCACCACCATATTTACCTTAATTCTTAATCCTTCACATTGCTATTCTTCGTTTTACCATTCTCTTTCGCTTCTTGTATTGTTTTCATTCTTTATGTTTATATTATATTTGTTTGTATTGTGTAGTTTGTGTTTATTATGTAATTTTTTTAGAAGTTGCCTCTTGTTTGTTTATTTGTATTAAATTTTGTTGTCTGCGTTCTTGTTTGTCTGTTGTTTTTTTGTTTTGTTTTGTGTCTGCCTTTGATTTATGTTGTTTGTGCGTTTGTGTTGATGTATTTATCGTTTACATTGTTTCCCCTTGTACTTTATTGTGTAGCCTTATAGATAGATAGATAGATAGATAGATAGATAGATAGTGTATATCGTTGCTATTGTGCAAAAATGTCGTAAGTCCAAAACGTTGCTTTTTGAGCAAACGAAAAACTAGTTTCACCATTGAATAGCAAAACCGTTCTACTACACTTTGATAACTTTTGATATCTTGACATCTGAAGCAGCTGGAGATACGATAGTTTGACCAAAAGAACCGGCTATTACAAGCAAAAATAGATATTGAAAAAAAACGCATTTGGTCAAATTTGGACATACGACAGTTGAACGTAATAGTAACGATATATATATATATTTATATATATACACACACACACACATATCAGAGGCGACTCTAGGTAATCAGCGTTTCTCGGGTTCATCATAGATTTCGCATAAGACACATGCCTGCTCGAAGAATTTCACGTTTTTCCGCTTTATTTCTAGCCCCAAACGGCTTATTCTTTTATATCTAGCACTACGTCTTTCTCTATTTCTAAGTTAAGGGTTAAAATAAAGCAACCCTGCAAAACACAACTGATCTTTAGACAGAGACCCACAGAATAACAGCAATCAGATAACGACAGCGGAGTGCACCACAAGCATCGGTGATCTGACTGTCGCTTATACAAGTCAGTCTTTTACATCTACTAGGCTCGTTCGCATTAGTCCTAGTTGCTGGATAATTTTTCGTTCCTTTAAGAATATTGTAGAACGGAAATTTTTCATAGATTGGAATTTAAATCCTAATCTCTATAGAAATTTGTTATTTCAAGAAAGCATTGAATATTGATTTACTTTTAATTTTTATGATTATAGATACATTTCTTTTATTAGCCACACAGGGCTCAACGAAGATGGGACAAATACAATGAAGAGCTTT